>NW_027441638.1:0-57000 GCF_964195595.1 Calonectris borealis
AGTACTGGGGATGCTGGGCCCTGGCATTGCTTGGTACTATGCATAACTGAGTGCAGGGTATGTCTTGGTGCTGGCCATATCCGGTGCTGGCCATATCCGGTGCTAGGTGTGTGCTCTGGGTTTGCTGGGTGCTGTGCTGTGAGGGTGCTGGATTCCTGGCATGTGCGTGTGCTGTGCCTTGGTTGTGCTGGGTATGTGTGGGTGTTGGGCAGTATGGGTGCTGCGTGGTGGGCGCTGGGCATGTGCCGGTGCTGGGTGATGGGCACTGGAGGTCCTGGGCGATGGGGAGCAGGGAAGCTGCCTGGTAGGAATGTCTCAGTGCTGGGCATATCCGGGTGCTTGGTACTGTGCACTGGTGGTGGTGGTACTGGGTGATGGGCTCTGGATGTCCTGGGCGATGGGGAGCAGGGAAGCTGCCTGGTAGGAATGTCTCAGTGCTGGGCATATCCGGGTGCTTGGTACTGTGCACTGGTGGTGGTGGTACTGGGTGCTGGGCATGTCCCGGTGCTAGGCAATGGCGGTGCTGGGTGCTTGGCGCTGGGCGTGATAGTCTTTGGGTGTGCTGGGTGGTGGGGGTGCTGGGCATGTGCGGGTGTTGGTTGCTGGGCCCTGGGTGTACTGAGTGCTGGACACTGGGGTGGTTGGTTTCTGGGCACTGGGGCTTCTGGGTTCTGTGGACTGGGGTTGCTGGGTGCTGGGCATGTCTGGGTGCTGGGCAATGGCTGGCTGCTGGGTTCTGGGCCCTGAGGTTGCTGGGTGCTGGGCACCGGCCTTGCTGGGTGCTGGCTGGTGTGGGTGCTGGGGGCTAAGTGCTGGTTGCTGGGCCCTGGGAGTGCTGGGTATTATGCATAAGCAGGTGCAGGGTATCTCTTGCTGCTTGATGCTGGGGCTAGTGGGTGCTGGGCACTGGGGCGGCTGGGCATGTCCAGGGGCAGTGTGTTGGCGGTGGGTGTGCTAGGTTGTGCGCATGTCTGGGAATGAGTGCTGGGCCATGGGGGTGCTGGGTGGAGGGTATGATGGGTGCATGTCATGGTTTAACCTGGCATGTGTGTGTGCTGGGCCCTGGTTGTGCTAGGTATGTGTGGGTGCTGGGTATTGGGCAGTGTGGGTGCTGTGTGGCGGGGCCTGGGCATGTCCAGGTGCTGGGCGGTCGGGGTGCTGGGCGGTCGCGATGCTGGGCGGTGGGCAGCAGGGAAGCTGCCTGCTGGGCACATCTGGGTGCTGGGCATGTCCAGGTGCTGGGCAGTGGTAGTGCTGGGTGCGTGGTGCTGGGGGTGGTGGTCCCTGGTGGTGCTGCATGCTGGGCATGTCCGGGTGCTGGGTGGTTGGAGTGTTGGGTGCATGCGAATGTTGGTTTCTGAGCCCTGGGAGTGCTGGGCACTGGGGCTGTTGGTTTCTGGGCGCTGGGGCTTCTGGGTTGTGTGCACTGGGGTTGCTGGGTGCTGGGCATGTCTGGGTGCTGGGCAATGGCTGGCTGCTGGGTTCTGGGCCCTGAGGTTGCTGGGTACCGGCCTTGCTGGGTGCTGGCTGGTGTGGGTGCTGGAGGCTAAGTACTCGGGGTGCTGGTTGCTGGGCCCTGGGAGTGCTGGGTACCATGCGTAAGCGGGTGCAGGGTATCTCTTGCTGCTGGGTGCTGGGGATGCTGGGTGCTGGGGGTGCTGGGCACTGGGGCTGCTGGGTGCTGGGCATATCCAGGGGCTGTGTGTTGGTGGTGGGTGTGCTAGGTTGTGCGCATGTCCGGGAATGAGTGCTGGGCCATGGGGGTGCTGGGTGGAGGGTACGATGGGTGCATGTCGTGGTTTAACCCCAGCCTGCAAATAAACCCCACGCAGCCGCTGGCTCTCCTCCCCCCCACACCCCGTGGGATGGGGGAGAGAATCTGGAGGGCACAAGTAGGAAAACTCCCGGGTTGAGATAAAAACAGTTTAATGATTGAAATAAAACGAAGTAGTACAGTAATAATAACAATGAGAACAACAACAACAACAGACGATACAAAGCAGGCAATGCACAATGCAACTGCTCACCGCTGTCGACTGTGTGTAGCGAACGGGGGGGGGGGAGAGCCCCCTCCCCCTGCCCCCTCCCATTTTTTATACTGAGCAGGATGTCACATGCTATAGAATACCCCATTGGCCAGCTAGGTCAACTACCCCGGCTGTGCTCCCCACCCCCGCCCCCTCCCCCCCCGAGCTTCCTGTGGGAGGCCGAAAAGAGAGAACAAAAGTCTCCCGGTGCAAGCACCGCCCAGCAACAGCCAAAGCATTAAGGGGCCATCAACGCTCCTCTCACACCAAACCCAAAAGCCAGCACACCCCCCAAGCTACTGGGAAGAAAGTTAACTCTGTCCCAGCCGGAAGCAGGACAGTGCTGAGTGCTGTGTATGTCCGGGTGCTGGGCATGTCTGGGTGCGGGGTACTGCGCACTGGGGGTGCTGGGTGTGAGACGTGTGGGGGTGCTGGATGGTGGGTGTTTGGTGTGCTGAGTACAGAGCACTGGGGATGGTGGCTGCTGAGCACTGTGGGTACTATGCGTAAGCGGGTGCAGGGTATCTCTTGCTGCTGGGTGCTGGGGCTACTGGGTGCTGGGGATATTGTGTGCTGGGCACAGGCGTGCTTGGTGCTGGGCATGTCCAGGTGCTTGGCATGACCGGGTGCTGGGCGCTGGGAACGCTGGTTGCTGCGGTGCTGGCTGCTGGGCCCTGGGGGTGCTGGGTGCTGAGCGCTGCGGGTGCTGGGCATTCCGGGTGCTATGTGCTGATCACTGGCGATGTTGGGGGCTGGTTTGCTGGGATCTGGGCAGTGGTGTGTTGAGTGCTGGGCATGTTTGGGTGCTGGGCATTTCTGGGTGCTGCATACTGGGCACTGGCGGTGTGGGGTGGTGGGGGTGCTGTGTGCTGGGCATGTCCGGGTGGTGGGTGTTGGGCAGTGGGAGTGTTGGGTGCTAGGTACTGGGGTGCTGGGCCCGGTATTGCTAGGTACTCTGCATAACGGAGTGCACGGTATGTCTTGGTGCTGGATGCCTGGTGCTGGAGCTACTGGGTGCTGGGTTGTGGGCATATGCGGTGCTTCATGCTGGGCATATGCGGTGCTGGGTGGCTGTGCTGGGGTTGCTGGTGCTGTGCTCTGGGGATGCTGGATTCCTGGCACGTGCGTGGGCTGTGTGCTGGGCCCTGGTTGTGCCGGGTATGTGTGGGTGCTGGGTGTTGGGCAGTGTGGGTGCTGTGTGGTGGGCCCTGGACACGACCGGGTGCAGGGTGCTGAGCACCGGGGTGTTGGGTGCTTGGCACGACTGGGTGCTGAGTGCTAGGCACTGGGGTTGGTGGCTGCTGGGAGCTAGAGGTGCTGGCTGTGGGCATTTCCAGTTGCTGGTCATGACCGGGTGCTGGGTCTTGTGGGTGCTGGGTGTGCCCCGGTGCTGGGCATGTCCAGATGCTGTGTGCTCGGCACTTGTTGTTCTGGGTGGTGGGCAGTGAGGGTGCTGGGCGCTGGGGATGCTGGGCAATGCGGTGCTGGGCAGTGGGGCTGCTGGGTGCTGGGCATGTCCAGGGGCTGTGTGTTGGCGGTGGGTGTGCTAGGTTGTGCGCATGTCTGGGAATGAGTGCTGGGCCATGGGGGTGCTGGGTGGAGGGTATGATGGGTGCATGTCGTGGTTTAACCCCAGCCTGCAAAAAAACCCCACGCAGCCGCTGGCTCTCCTCCCCCCCCCACCCCGTGGGATGGGGGAGAGAATCGAGAAGGCACAAGTAGGAAAGCTCCCGGGTTGAGATAAAAACAGTTTAATGATTGAAATAAAACGAAGTAGAACAGTAATAATAACAATGAGAACAACAACAACAACAGACGATACAAAGCAGGCAATGCACAATGCAACTGCTCACCGCTGCCGACCGCGTGTCATGAACTGGGGCGGGGGGGGGGGGGGAGAGTCGTGTCCTCCCCCTGCCCCCTCCCATTTTTTATTCTGAGCAGGATGTCACATGCTATAGAATACCCCATTGGCCAGCTAGGTCAACTACCCCGGCTGTGTTCCGCCCCCCCCCCCCGCCACCCCCCCGGGTGAGACAAAAGTCTCCCGGTGCAAGCACCGCCCAGCAACAGCCAAAGCATTAAGGGGCCATCAACGCTCCTCTCACACCAAACCCAAAAGCCAGCACACCCCCCAAGCTACTGGGAAGAAAGTTAACTCTGTCCCAGCCGGAAGCAGGACAGTGCTGAGTGCTGTGTATGTCCGGGTGCTGGGCATGTCTGGGTGCGGGGTACTGCGCACTGGGGGTGCTGGGTGGTGGGGGAGCTGGATGGTGGGTGTTTGGTGTGCTGAGTACAGAGCACTGGGGGTGCTGGGTGTGAGACGTGTGGGGGTGCTGGATGGTGGGTGTTGGGTATGCTGGTTGCTGGGCACTGGGGATGCTGCGTGTGAGACGTGTGGGGGTGCTGGATGGTAGGTGTTTGGTGTGCTGAGTACAGAGCACTGGGGGTGGTGGATGCTGAGCGCTGCGGGTGCTGGGTGCTGGGCATGTCCGGGTGCTATGTGCTGATCACTGGAGATGTTGGGGGCTGGTTTACTGGGATCTGGGCAGTGGTGTGTTGAGTGCTGGGCATGTTTGGGTGCTGGCCATGTCTGGGTGCTGGGTACTGGGCGCTGGCTGTGTGGGGCAGTGGGGGTGCTGTGTGCTGGGCACGTCTGGGTGGTGGGTGTTGGGCAGTGGCAGTATTGGGTTCTAGATTCTGGGGTGCTGGGCCCTGGTATTGCTGGCTACTATACATAACTGAGTGCAGGGTATGTCTTGGTGCTGGATGCTGGGTACTGGAGGTACTGGGTGCTGGGTGTTGGGCATATGCGGTGCTAGGTGCTGGGCATATGCGGTGCTGGGTGGCTGTGCTGGGGTTGCTGGGTGCTGTGCTGTGAGGGTGCTGGATTCCTGACATGTGCGTGTGCTGTGTGCTGGGCCCTGGTTGTGCCGGGTATGTGTGAGTGCTGGGTGTTGGGCAGTGTGGGTGCTGTGTGGCGGGGCCTGGGCATGTCTGGGTGCTGGGCGGTCGGGATGCTGGGCGGTGGGCAGCAGAGAAGCTGCCTGCTGGGCATGTCTGAGTGCTGGGCATGCGTGGGTGCTGGGTACTGGGCAGCGGCGGTGGTGGGCGGTGGTGGTGCTGTGTGCTGGGCATGTCTGGGTGCTGGGCATGTGTGGGTGCTGGGTACTGGGCAGTGGGGGTGGTGGCGGTGGTGGTGCTGTGTGCTGGGCATGTTGGGCTGCTGGGTTTTGGGCGGTGGGCGTGCTGGGTGTGTGCGTGTGTTGGTTTCTGGGCACTGGGGGTGCTGGGTGTTGTGCACTGGGGTTGCTGGGTGCTGGGCATGTCCGGGTGGCGGGCACCGCTGGGTGCTGGGCCCTGAGGTTGCTGCGTGCTGGGCACTGGGCTTGCTGGTGCTGCTGGTGCGGGTGCTGGGGGCTAGGTGTTGTCCGAAAAGCGGATTCGTGCCCGGCGTGGAAGGAACTGTTGGAGTGACCATGGGTCGGAATAGGAGCGCGTTCCCGGAGTAATGAGGAGTCCCAATGTGGGTATGGTCATTCTCCTTTATTTCAAGATATTGTGCTACTTTTATAAGCTAGCCACAGTAACACGCGCACCTCCGAATCCTCTATTGGTTTACAGTCAGCAAGCACACGAATCTGAACATACACAGATTGGTCAAAAGCAGGTGTCCACGCGAACGCTTCCTGCGCCTGCATTCCGTTACATAATCTACTGATATTTACATTCCTCAGCCTGTTTTTCCTACTCTACTATCACTTCAGAGACTCTAAAACTACAATTGCTCTTTAGCAGCCTTCTACTATTACTAACAAATCCTCAGTGCTTGGAATGTTCATAGGATGACCGTTATTTAATAAAAATCCCTCCACAAGGAACCAATTCCACACGCTCAGGAGAGAGATTGTTTTATTCAGGCCTGGGTGCTCAGTGGACTTGCCTCAAATGAAGCACACCAGTTCTAATCACCTTTCTGTTTGTATCCATGCTTCTCATACATATTTTCAGTTTCTCTTTTACATATTCCTTAAATTTCCGAGAACCGATTATAATATTACATCATCCTAGACACATGTGCACTAAAACCTTTAGGGTCTCCTTGAGGGTCTCGGGTGGTCTGTGGTGGTCGGCGGGGTAGTGAACTCTTCGTGAACCTGTTCCTTTCTTTCCTTATAAGGTCGAGGTTTGTCTCCGAGCCACGTCTGGACTCCGTTTGTTTACGGTTCTCGTTTCCAAGGTTACTCTTCACTAGAGTCTAACACTGCTTCCAGGAGACACGATTTAGACTACAATTCTACACACCTGCAAACACCACACCTGCTAGTTCCCTAACTTCTAAGCCACAAGTCTTCATTGTGTAGAATTACAGAAGCGAGCCGAGGTACTGGGGCTACTGGTTGCTGGGCCCTGGGAGTGCTGGATACCATGCATAATTGGGTGCAGGGTATGTCTTGCTGGTGGATGCTGGGCACTGGGGCTGCTGGGCATGTCTCGATGCTGTGTGTTGGCGGTGGGTGTGCTGGGTTGTGCGCATGTCCGGGAATTCGTGCTGGGCCCTGGGAGTGCTGGGTGCGGGGAGCTAGGGGTGCTGGCTGTGGGCATTTCCAGGTACTGGTCATGACCAGTGCTGGTTGTTGGGTCTTGTGGGTGCTGGGCGTGTGCAGGTGCTGGGCACGTCCGGATGCTGTGTGCTCGGCACTTGGGGTTCTGGGTGGTGGGCAGTGAGGGTGCGCACCAAACACCCACCATCCAGCACGCCCACAAGTCTCACACCCAGCACCCGCAGTGGCAGGAACCAGCATACCCAACACCCAGCTTCCAGCACACCCACTGCCCAGGACCTGCATACGCTGCATTGAACCCAGCACCCCCAGCACCCGGTAACCGATAGCCCCAGCGCCCAGCACGCCAGGGTCCAGCAACCAACACACGCCAAAAACCCAGCACCCAGCACCCCCACCGCCCAAAACCCAGCACCCCGACGTGCCCAGCACACAGCAGCCCCAGGGACCACCACCCCCAGCGCCAAGCACCCAGCACCACCATTGCTCAGCACCTGGACATGCCCAGCACCTAGCACCACCCCCCCCAGTGCCCAACACCCAGCACCCACACATACCCAGCACAACCAGGGCCCAGCACACAGTACACGCACATGCCAGGAATCCAGCACCCTCACAGCACAGCACCCAGCAACCCCAGCACAGCCACCCAGCACCGCATATGCCCAACACCCAGCACTGCATATGCCCAGCACCCGGGACCTCCAGCACCAAGCATCCAGCACCAAGACATACCCTGCACTCAGTTTTGCATATTGCCGAGCAATGCCAGGGCCCAGCACCCCCAGTACCTAGCACCCAGCACTCCCACTGCCCAGTACCCAGCACCCCGACATGCCCAGCACACAGCACCCGCACCGCCCCGCACTGCCAGTTCCCAGTACCCAGCACCCAGACATGCCCAGCACGCAGACAAACATGCCCAGCGCCCAACACACCAGAACACAGCAAACCAGCCCCCAAGAACACCAGTGATCAGCACATAGCACCTGGACATGCCCAGCACCTGTAGCACTCAGCACCCCAAACACCCACCATTACAACACACCCACAGGTCTCACACACTTCCGCCCAGTGCCCGGAAACCAGCATACCCAACACTCAGCATCCAGCACCCCCACCCCCCAGCACCCAGTGCCCAGCACGCTGCACTTAGACATGGCCAGCACCCGGACATGCTCAGCACCCAGCAACACAGGGGCACAGAACCCAGCACCCCCAGCACCCAGAAACCAACCACCCCAGCGTCCAGCACCCAGTACACCCAGGGCCCGGCAACCAACACCCGCACATGCCCAGCACCCCCACCACCCAGCACAGGGACACGCCCAGCACCCAGCACACCCAAAGACCATCACCCCCAGCGCCAAGCACCCAGCACCGCCATTGCCTAGCACCCGGACATGCCCAGCACCCAGCACCACCACCGCCCACCACGGCCAGCGCACAGTACCCAGCACCCGGACATGCCCAGCACTCAGACATGCCTAGCAGGCAGCTTCCCTGCTCCCCATCGCCCAGAACCTCCAGTGCCCATCACCCAGCACCCAGACATGCCCAGCGCCCACCACACAGCACCCACACTGCCCAACACCCACACATACCCAGCACAACCAGGGAAGAGCACACAGCACACGCACGTGCCAAGAAACAAGCACCCCCAGAGCACAGAACCCAGCAACTCCAGAGCACAGGCCCAGCACCGGATATGCCCAGCACCCAGTACCTCCAGCACCAAGAGATACCCTGCACTCAGTTATGCATAGTACCCAGCAACACCAGGGCCCCGCAACCGCACCAGCCAGCACCCAGCAACCCGAGTGCCCAGCCCCCATCAACCTCAGGGCCCAGCCCCCAGCACCCGCACATTCCCAGCACCCAGCAACCCCACTGCCCAACCCACCCCCCGGACATGCCCAGCACATAGCACCCCCAGGGACCACCACCCCCAGCGCCCAGTACCCAGCACCTGGACATGCCCAGCACCCAAACATGCCCAGCACGCTACACACCAGAACACAGCGAACCAGCCCCCAACATCCCCAGTGATCAGCATGTAGCACCCGGACGTGCCCAGCACCCAGCACGCCCAGCACCCAGTACACCAAACACCCACCACCATACAGGTCTTGCAGCCAGCACCTCCCCAGTGCCCAGAAACCAGCATACCCAACACCCCCACAGCCCAAGAACCCGTTTACCCAGCATCCAGACATGCCCAGCACTCGGACATACACAGCACCCCCAGGGCCCAGCACTAACTCCTGGACAGGCACACAACCCAGCACCCCAACCGCCAACAAACAGCACCTGGACATGCCCACCACTCAGCAGCCCCAGTGCCCAGCACCCAGCACCGCAACAGCCAGCATCCCCAGCGTCCAGCACCCTCACCGCCGACCACCCAGAACCCCAAGTGCCGAGCACACAGCATCCGCACATGCCCAGCACCTCGAGACGCCCAGCACCTGGTCATGTCCAGCAACTGAAATGCCCAAAGCCAGCACCCCTAGCTCCCAGCAGCCAGTACCCCCAGTGCCCAGCATCAGTCATGCCAAGGACGAGGACATGCCCAGCACCCAACACCCCAGTGGCCAACACCTAATACCCCCAGCATCCAGCAGCAAGACATACCCTGCACCCGCTTATGCATAGTACCCAGCACTCCTAGCCCCCAGCAGTCGCGCCGCCCAGCACCCAGCAACCCCAGTGCCCAGCACCCACTAACCCCAGTGCCCAGCATCCCCAGCGCACAGCATCCGGCATATGGGCATACCCAGCACACGGACATACCCACTAGCCAGCACCCCTAGTGCCCAGCACCCAAAACTCCCTCCATCCATCACCCAGACATGCCCAGTGCTCAGCGCCCCCAACAGCCAGGATCAGAAAATGCCCAGCAACAAGCACTCCCATGCCTACCACCGCCAGTGCCCAATAACCAGCACACAGACAATGCCCACCAGCCAGCATCCAGAACCCAGCGCCAAGCACTCAGTACACAGGCATGCCCAGCACCCTGATATGCATAGTCCCCAGCACCCCCACTGCCCAGCAGTCCCAGTGCCCCAGACCCATCACTTGGACATGCTCAGCACCCAGAGATGTCCAGCACCCCGCATGCCCAGTCCCTGGAACCCAGTACCCCCAATGACCAGCACCCAGCGCAGCCAGTGCCCAGCACTGCCTGTAGCCAGCATCCACCACCCAGGCACGATCATCGCCTGCCCATTCCCAGCACCAAATCCTCCCAGTGCCCAGCACAGGGACATGGCGAGCACCCAGATATGCCCAACACCCAGCAACCGCAGCACCCAGACCTGTCCAGAACCCACTCCACTCAGGGCCTAGCACACAGTACCCCCACGACCCAGCACCGACACATGCCCAGCACCAAGCACTGCCAAAGATCCCAAGGGGTGCTAGGTGTGCTGGATGTTGCGCATTTGCGGTGCTGGAGACGGCTGGGTGCTGGGCAGCTGAGAAGGGGCTGTAAAGGGAAGGTGAGCACTGCGAACATATTTCAGTCCTGGCAAAACGTGTGTGGGAGCTCGACGGGGCGCTTGTCTGCTTTGCAGTTGGGCTGCGGCAAGGTTGACGGTTGAGTGCTACGGCAAGCGCCTAGCCCCGGTGGTGGTGGGGACCTCAAAGGGCTGCCGGGGCAGGCGAGTGCAACGAACGCCAGTCATCTTGGTTCCCTCTGTGTTGGAGCGCCATCTGGTGGGTAGACGTTTCAGAGCCTGGCTCTGCTGAAGGTAAGATGTAGGTTGATGTTTAGGTGGGAGACCAAAGAGAAGGGAGCAGGGGTTGGTGGGGCTGAGGAGGGGCTGACAAGAGATCGTGAGGGCCAGCATCAGCCTTCATTCCTGGCCACGTCTGCCCCAGAGCCCCATGTGGTGGGTGGCCGCTTCGGAGCGTGGCCCTGATGAGGAGAAGGGATATGTCGAGGATAACTGGGGGAACAGACACAGAGCGCCGGTGTTGGTAGGGCTGCCTAGGGACTGCAAACGGAAGGCGAGGTCCAGCATCAGCCTTGATTCCTGGCTACCTCAGTGCCAAGCCCCATGTCTAGCGTGGCCACTTCGGAGCTTGGCCCTGATGAGGGTAAGGGCAAGGTTGAGGTTAGGTGGGAGAACAGGCACAGAACCACGGTGTTGGTGGGGCTGCCTAGGGACTGCAAAAGGAAGGTGAGAGCCACCATCAACCTTGGTTCCTGGCTACTTCAGTGCCTGAGCCCCATGTCGAGGGTAGCCTCTTCGGAGCTTGGCTCCGCTAAGAGTAAGGCATATGTCGAGGATAAGTGGGAGAACAGAGACAGAGCTTCGGTTTGGTGGGGCTACCAAGGGAAGGTGAGGGCCAGCATCAAGATGCATTTCTGGTTACCTTAGTGCCAAGCTCCACGTGGAGGGTGGCCGCTTCGGAGCTTGGCTCCGATGAGGGTCAGGGATAGGTCGATGTTAGGTGCGAGCAGAGACACAGAGCCCTGGTGTTGGTGGGCCTGAGAAGGAGCTGCCAAGAGCCCGTGAGGGCCAGCCTCAGCCTTGCTTCCTGCCTACTTCAGTGCCAAGCCCCATGTAGTCGGGGGCCACTTCGGAGTTGGCCCTGATGAGGGTCTGGGCTAGGTTGAGGTTAGGTGGGAGAACAGGCAGAGAGCCCCGGTGTTGGTGGGGCTGCCTAGGGACTGCAAATGGAAGGTGAGAGCCACAATCAACCTTGGTTTCTGGCTACTTCAGTGCCTGAGCCCCATGTCGAGGGTGGCCTCTTCGGAGCTTGGCCGTGAAGGCTAGCATCAGCCTTGGTTCCTGGCTACTTCAGTGCCTAGCTCCATGTGGCCCGTGGCCACTTCGGAGCTTGGCCCTGATGAGGGTCTGGGCTAGGTTGAGGTAAGGTGGGAGAACAGGCACAGAGCCCCGGCATTGGTGCGGCTGAGAAGGGGCTGCGCAGTGATCGTGACGACCAGCATCTACCTTGGTTCTTGGCTGCCTTAGTGCCTAAGCCCCACATGAAGAGTGGTCCCTTCGGAGCTTGGCTGCGATGAGGGTAAGGGATAGGTCGGTGTTAGATGCGAGCACAGCCACAGAGCCCCGGTATTGGTGGGGCCGACAAGAGACCGTGAGGAGCAGCATCAAGCTGCATTTCTGGTTACCTTAGTGCCAAGCTCCACGTGGAGGGTGGCCGCTTCGGAGCTTGGCTCCGATGAGGGTCAGGGATAGGTCGATGTTAGGTGCGAGCAGAGACACAGAGCCCCGGTTTTGGTGGGCCTGAGAAGGAGCTGCCAAGAGCCCGTGAGGGCCAGTATCAGCCTTTGTTCCTGGCTACTTCAGTGCCAAGCCCCATGTGGTCGGTGGCCACTTCGGAGATTGGCCCTGATGAGGGTCCCGGCTAGGTTGAGGTTAGGAAGGAGAACAGGCAGAGAGCCCCGGTGTTGGTGGGCTTGCCTAGGGACTGCAAATGGAAGGTGAGGGCCAGCACCACCCTTGATTCCTGGCTATCTCAGTGCCAAGCCCCATGTGGAGTGTGGCCGCTGCGGAGCTTTGCCCTGATGAGGGTAAGGGATATGTGGAGGCTAAGTGGGAGAAGATACAGAGCCCCGGTACTGGTGGGGCTGAGAAGGGGCTGCAAAGAGATCGTGAGGGCCAGCATCAACCTTGATTCCAGGCTCATTCAGTACCTAAGCCCCACGTGGGGAGTGGTCGCTTCGGAGCTTGGCTCCGATGAGGGTAAGGGATAGGTTGATGTTAGGTGCGAGCAGAGACACAGAGCCCCGGTATTGGTGGGGCTGAGACGGGGCTGCCCTTCAGTGCCTGAGCCCCATGTTGAGGGTGGCCTCTTCGGAGCTTGGCTCCGATGAGGGTAAGAGATATGTCGAGGATAAGGTGGAGAACAGAGACAGAGCCCCGGTTTTGGTGGGGCTACCAAGGGAAGGTGAGGGCTAGCATCAAGCTGGATTTCTGGTTACCTTAGTGCCAAGCTCCACGTGGAGGGTGGCCACTTCGGAGCTTGGCCCTGATGAGGGTCTGGGCTAGGTTGAGGTAAGGTGGGAGAACAGAGACAGAGCCCCGGCATTGGTGCGGCTGAGAAGGGGCTGCGCAGTGATCGTGAGGACGAGCATCTACCTTGGTACTTGGCTGCCTCAGTGCCTAAGCCCCACATGAAGAGTGGTCGCTTCGGAGCTTGGCTGCGATGAGGGTAAGGGATAGGTCGCTGTTAGATGCGAGCACAGCCACAGAGCCCCGGTATTGGTGGGGCCGACAAGAGACCGTGAGGGCCAGCATCAAGATGCATTTCTGGTTACCTTAAGTGCCAAGCTCCATGAGGTCGGTGGCCACTTCGGAGCTTGGCCCTGATGAGGGTAAGGGATAGGTTGAGGTTAGGAGGGAGAACAGGCAGAGAGCCCCGGTGTTGGTGGGTCTGAGAACGGGCTGCCACGGGACCGTGAGGGCCAGCATCAGCCTTGGTTTCTGGCTACTTCAGTGCCTGAGCCCCATGTCGAGGGTGGCCTCTTCGGTGCTTGGCCGTGAGGGCTAGCATCAGCCTTGGTTCCTGGCTACTTCAGTGCCTAGCCCCATGTGGTCGGTGGCCACTTCGGAGCTTGGCCCTGATGAGCGTCAGGGCTAGGTTGAGGTTAGGAGGGAGAACAGGCAGAGAGCCCCGGTGTTGGTGGGCTTGCCTAGGGACTGCAAATGGAAGGTGAGGGCCAGCACCACCCCTGATTCCTGGCTATCTCAGTGCCAAGCCCCATGTGGAGTGTGGCCACTGCGGAGCTTTGCCCTCATGAGGGTAAGGGATATGTGGAGGCTAAGTGGGAGAACAGATACAGAGCCCCGGTACTGGTGGGGCTGAGAAGGGGCTGCAAAGAGATCGTGAGGGCCAGCATCAACCTTGATTCCAGGCTCATTCAGTACCTAAGCCCCACGTGGGGAGTGGTCGCTTCGGAGCTTGGCTCCGATGAGGGTAAGGGATAGGTTGATGTTAGGTGCGAGCAGAGACACAGAGCCCCGGTATTGGTGGGGCTGAGACGGGGCTGCCCTTCAGTGCCTGAGCCCCATGTTGAGGGTGGCCTCTTCGGAGCTTGGCTCCGATGAGGGTAAGAGATATGTCGAGGATAAGGTGGAGAACAGAGACAGAGCCCCGGTTTTGGTGGGGCTACCAAGGGAAGGTGAGGGCTAGCATCAGGCTGGATTTCTGGTTACCTTAAGTGCCAAGCTCCATGAGGTCGGTGGCCGCTTCGGAGCTTGGCCCTGATGAGGGTCTCGGCTAGGTCGAGGTTACGTGGGAGAACAGGCACAGAGCCTCGGTGTTGGTGGGGCTGAGAAGGGGCTGTCAAGGGACCGTGAGGACCAGTATCAGCCTTTGTTCCTGGCTACTTCAGTGCCTAGCTCCATGTGGTCGGTGGCCACTTCGGAGCTTGGCCCTGATGAGGGTCTGGGCTAGGTTGAGGTAAGGTGGGAGAACAGGCACAGAGCGCCGGTGTTGGTGGGCTTGCCTAGGGACTGCAAATGGAAGGTGAGGGCCAGCACCACCCTTGATTCCTTGCTATCTCACTGCCAAGCCCCATGTGGAGTGTGGCCGCTGCGGCGCTTTGCCCTGATGAGGGTAAGGGATATGTCGAAGCTAAATGGGAGAACAGATACAGAGCCCCGGTATTGTTGGGGCTGAGAAGGGGCTGCCAAGAGATCGTGAGGGCCAGCATCAACCTTGATTCCAGGCTACTTCAGTACCTAATCCCCACGTGGGGAGTGGTCTCTTCGGAGCTTGGCTCCGATGAGGGTAAGAGATATGTCGAGGATAAGGTGGAGAACAGAGACAGAGCCCCGGTTTTGGTGGGGCTACCAAGGGAAGGTGAGGGCTACCATCAAGCTGGATTTCTGGTTCCCTTAGTGCCAAGCGCCACGTAGAGCGTGGCCTCTTCGGAGCTTGGCCCTGATGAGGGTCTGGGCTAGGTTGAGGTAAGGTGGGAGAACACAGACAGAGCCCCGGCATTGGTGCGGCTGAGAAGGGGCTGCGCAGTGATTTGAGGACCAGTATCTACCTTGGTTCTTGGCTGCCTCAGTGCCTAAGCCCCACATGAAGAGTGGTCGCTTCGGAGCTTGGCTCCGATAAGGGTAAGGGATAGGTCGGTGTTAGATGCGAGCAGAGACACAGAGCCCCGGTATTGGTGGGGCCGACAAGAGACCGTGAGGGCCAGCATCAAGATGCATTTCTAGTTACCTTAGTGCCAAGCTCCACGTGGAGGGTGGCCGCTTCGGAGCTTGGACCTGATGAGGGTCAGGGATAGGTCGATGTTAGGTGCGAGCAGAGACAAAGAGCCCCGGTTTTGATGGGCCTGAGAAGGAGCTGCCAAGAGCCCGTGAGGGCCAGCATCAGCCTTGCTTCCTGGCTACTTCAGTGCCAAGCCCCATGTGGTCGGTGGCCACTTCGGAGCTTGGCCCTGATGAGGGTCTGGGCTAGGTTGAGGTTAGGTGGGAGAACAGGCAGAGAGCCCCGGTGTTGGTGGGGCTGCCTAGGGACTGCAAATGGAAGGTGAGGGCCACCATCAACCTTGGTTCCTAGCTACTTCAGTGCCTGAGTCCAATGTCGAGGGTGGCCTCTTCGGTGCTTGGCCGTGAGGGCTAGCATCAGCCTTGTTTCCTGGCTACTTCAGTGCCTAGCTCCATGTGGCCGGTGGCCACTTCGGAGCTTGGCCCTGATGAGCGTCAGGGCTAGGTTGAGGTTAGGAGGGAGAACAGGCAGAGAGCCCCGGTGTTGGTGGGCTTGCCTAGGGACTGCAAATGGAAGGTGAGGGCCAGCACCACCCCTGATTCCTGGCTATCTCAGTGCCAAGCCCCATGTGGAGTGTGGCCGCTGCGGAGCTTTGCCCTGATGAGGGTAAGGGATATGTGGAGGCTAAGTGGGAGAACAGATACAGAGCCCCGGTACTGGTGGGGCTGAGAAGCGGCTGCAAAGAGATCGTGAGGGCCAGCATCAACCTTGATTCCAGGCTCATTCAGTATCTAAGCCCCACGTGGGGAGTGGTCTCTTCGGGGCTTGGCTCCGATGAGGGTAAGGGATAGGTTGATGTTAGGTGCGAGCAGAGACACAGAGCCCCGGTATTGGTGGGGCTGAGACGGGGCTGCCCTTCAGTGCCTGAGCCCCATGTTGAGGGTGGCCTCTTCGGAGCTTGGCTCCGATGAGGGTAAGAGATATGTCGAGGATAAGGTGGAGAACAGAGACAGAGCCCCGGTTTTGGTGGGGCTACCAAGGGAAGGTGAGGGCTAGCATCAGGCTGGATTTCTGGTTACCTTAAGTGCCAAGCTCCATGAGGTCGGTGGCCGCTTCGGAGCTTGGCCCTGATGAGGGTCTCGGCTAGGTCGAGGTTACGTGGGAGAACAGGCAAAGAGCACCGGTGTTGGTGGGGCTGAGAAGGGGCTGTCAAGGGACTGTGAGGGCCAGCATCAGCCTTGGTTACTGGCTACTTCTGTGCCTAGCTCCATGTGGCCGGTGGCCACTTCGGAGCTTGGCCCTGATGAGGGTCTGGGCTAGGTTGAGGTAAGGTGGGAGAACAGAGACAGAACCCCGGCATTGGTGCCGCTGAGAAGGGGCTGCGCAGTGATCGTGAGGACCGGCATCTACCTTGGTTCTTGGCTGCCTTAGTGCCTAAGCCCCACATGAAGAGTGGTCCCTTTGGAGCTTGGCTCCGATGAGGGTAAGGGATAGGTCGGTGTTAGATGTGAGCAGAGACACAGAGCCCCGGTTTTGGTGGGCCTGAGAAGGAGCTGCCAAGAGCCCGTGAGGGCCAGTATCAGCCTTTGTTCCTGGCTACTTCAGTGCCTAGCTCCATGTGGCCGGTGGCCACTTCGGAGCTTGGCCCTGATGAGGGTCTGGGCTAGGTTGAAGTTAGGAGGGAGAGCAGCCAGAGAGCCCCGGTGTTGGTGGGCTTGCCTAGGGACTGCAAATGGAAGGTGAGGGCCAGCACCACCCTTGATTCCTTGCTATCTCACTGCCAAGCCCCATGTGGAGTGTGGCCGCTGCGGAGCTTTGCCCTGATGAGGGTAAGGGATATGTCGAAGCTAAATGGGAGAACAGATACAGAGCCCCGGTATTGTTGGGGCTGAGAAGGGGCTGCCAAGAGATCGTGAGGGCCAGCATCAACCTTGATTCCAGGCTACTTCAGTACCTAATCCCCACGTGGGGAGTGGTCTCTTCGGAGCTTGGCTCCGATGAGGGTAAGAGATATGTCGAGGATAAGGTGGAGAACAGAGACAGAGCCCCGGTTTTGGTGGGGCTACCAAGGGAAGGTGAGGGCTAGCATCAAGCTGGATTTCTGGTTCCCTTAGTGCCAAGCTCCACGTAGAGCGTGGCCTCTTCGGAGCTTGGCCCTGATGAGGGTCTGGGCTAGGTTGAGGTAAGGTGGGAGAACACAGACAGAGCCCCGGCATTGGTGCGGCTGAGAAGGGGCTGCGCAGTGATTTGAGGACCAGTATCTACCTTGGTTCTTGGCTGCCTCAGTGCCTAAGCCCCACATGAAGAGTGGTCGCTTCGGAGCTTGGCTCCGATAAGGGTAAGGGATAGGTCGGTGTTAGATGCGAGCAGAGACACAGAGCCCCGGTACCGGTGGGGCTGAGAGGGGGCTGCAAAGAGATCGTGAGGGCCAGCATCAACCTTGATTCCAGGCTCATTCAGTACCTAAGCCCAACGTGGGGAGTGGTCGCTTCGGAGCTTGGCCCTGATGAGTGTCTGGGCCAGGTTGAGGTAAGGAGGTAGAAAAGGCACAGAGCCCCGTGTTGATGGGGCTGCCTAGGGACTGCAAATGGAAGGTGAGGGCCACCATCAACCTTGGTTCCTGGCTACTTCAGTGCCTGTGCCCCATGTCGCCGGTGGCCTCTTCGGTGCTTGGCCGTTAGGGCCAGCATCAGCCTTGGTTCCTGGCTACTTCAGTGCCAAGCCCTATGTGGCCGGTGGCCTCTTCGGAGCTTGGCCGTGAGTGCCAGCATCAGCCTTTGTTCCTGGCTACTTCAGTGCCTAGCTCCATGTGGCCGGTGGCCACTTCGGAGCTTGGCCCTGATGAGGGTCTGGGCTAGGTTGAGGTAAGGTGGGAGAACAGAGACAGAGCCCCGCCATTGGTGCGGCTGAGAAGGGGCTGCGAAGTGATCGTGAGAGCCAGCATCAACCTTGTTTCCTGGCTACTTCAGTGCCAAGCCCCATGGGGAGGGTGGCCGCTTCGGAGGTGGCCCTGGTGAGGGTCAGGGATATGTCGAGGATAAGTGGGAGAACAGCCGACAGAGCCCCGGTGTTGGTGGGGCTGAGAAGGAGCTGCCAAGAGACCGTGAGGGCCAGCATCCGCCTTGGTTCCTTGCTACTTCAGTGCCTAGCTCCATGTGGCCACTTCGGAGCTTGGCCCTGATGAGGGTAAGGGATAGGTCGCTGTTAGGTGCGAGCAGAGATACAGTGCCACGGTGTTGATGGGGCTGAGAAGTGGCTGCCAAGAGATCGTGAGGGCCAGCATCGTCCTTGATTCCTGGCTATTTCTGTGCCTGAGCCGGAGGAGGTGGGTGGCCGTTTCGGAGCTTGCCTCTGAGGAAGATAAGGGATAGTTTGAGGTTCTGCGTAGATAACGAGATCCTTCTGCATTAGTTAACGCCACCCACCACATGGACTCCAACGACCCTTCCCGGTCCCACCACCCCTCTCCCTTATTCTCAAACCTAAATATCAACCTTTGCCTTACCATCTCTCGAGCCCATTTCGTAAACGGCTTCCCACCAGAGGGCGCTCCAACACAGAAAGAACCAGGATTGAAAGCTGTTTCTGGCTCTTGCCTTTCGTGGCAGCCCTTTCCGAGGGAGCTGCTCTCGCTCTACCACCCAACCAGCAACCTTACCACAGCCCAACTGCAAAGCAGTCGATCCCCTCTTCGGGCTCCCATAAACTAACAGGCAGGACTGAAAGATGCTGGTGGCTCTCACCTTCCCTTGATAGACCCTTCTCAGCTGCCCAACACCCAGCCAGCTCCAGCACCCCAAATGTGCCATATGCACCACACCTAGCACTCCTTGCTACACATTGGTGGTGCCTGGTGCTAGGCATGTTCCGTTGCTGAGTCGTGGGTTGTTGGGCACTGCGGGGACTGGCTTCTTGTCATGTCCTGGTGCTGGGGCTGCTGAGTGCTGTGTGCTGGGCTCCGGGGCTGCTGGGTGCTGTGTGCTGGGCTCTGGGGCTGCTGGGCATGTCGAGGTGCTGTGCATTGGCGGTGCGTGTGCTGGGTTGTGTGCATGTGTGGGAATCAGTGCTGGGCCATGGGAGTGCTGGGCCCTGGCAGTGCTGGGTGGAGGGTATGATGGGTGCATGTGTTGGTTTAACCCCAGCCTGCAAATAAACCCCACGCAGCCACTGGCTCACCTCCCCCCCCCACCCCGTGGGATGGGGGAGAGAATCGGGAGGGCACAAGTAGGAAAACTCCCGGGTTGAGATAAAAACAGTTTAATGATTGAAATAAA
Organism: Calonectris borealis; assembly: GCF_964195595.1. Lineage (NCBI taxonomy): Eukaryota > Metazoa > Chordata > Aves > Procellariiformes > Procellariidae > Calonectris > Calonectris borealis. The sequence continues at coordinate 19,069 of NW_027441638.1, forward strand.
ACGATGTAGAACAGTAATAATAACAATGAGAACAACAACAACAACAGACGATACAAAGCAGGCAATGCACAATGCAACTGCTCACCGCTACCGACCGCGTGTCGCGAACGGGGGGGGGAGAGCCCCCTCCCCCTCCCATTTTTTATTCTGAGCAGGATGTCACATGCTATAGAATACCCCATTGGATAGCTGGGTCAACTATGCCGGCTGTGCTCCCCATCCCCCCGCCCCCCCAACGCCCCCCGAGCTTCCTGTGGGAGGCCGAAAAGAGAAAACAAAAGTCTCCCGGTACAAGCACCGCCCAGCAACAGCCAAAGTATTAAGGGGCCATCAACGCTCCTCTCACACCAAACCCAAAAGCCAGCACACCCCCCCCCAAGCTACTGGGAAGAAAGTTAACTCTGTCCCAGCCGGAAGCAGGACAGTGCAGCGCACTGGAGTTCTGAGTGCTGGGTCCTAGGGGTACTGTGTATGTTCGGGTGCTGGGCATATCCGCGTGCGGGTACTGGGCAGTTGGGGTGGTGGTGGTACTGGATGCTGGGCATTGGGTATGCTGGTTTCTGGGCACTGGGGGTGGTGGGTGCTGAGCGCAGCGTGTGCTGGCTGCTATGTGCAGATCACTGGGGATGGTGGGGGCTGGTTTGCTGCTTTCTGGTGTGTTGGGCGCTGGGCATGTTTGGGTGCTGGGCATGTCTGGGTGCTGGGCACGGGCAGTGGGGGTGCTGGGTACGTCCGGGTGGTGGGTATTGGGCGGTGGGAGTGCTGGGTGCTAAGTACTGGGGATGCTGGGCCCTGGCATTGCTTGGTACTATGCATAACTGAGTGCAGGGTATGTCTTGGTGCTGGCCATATCCGGTGCTGGCCATATCCGGTGCTAGGTGTGTGCTCTGGGTTTGCTGGGTGCTGTGCTGTGAGGGTGCTGGATTCCTGGCATGTGCGTGTGCTGTGCCTTGGTTGTGCTGGGTATGTGTGGGTGTTGGGCAGTATGGGTGCTGCGTGGTGGGCGCTGGGCATGTGCCGGTGCTGGGTGATGGGCACTGGAGGTCCTGGGCGATGGGGAGCAGGGAAGCTGCCTGGTAGGAATGTCTCCGTGCTGGGCATATCCGGGTGCTTGGTACTGTGCACTGGTGGTGGTGGTACTGGGTGCTGGGCATGTCCCGGTGCTAGGCAATGGCGGTGCTGGGTGCTTGGCGCTGGGCGTGATAGTCTTTGGGTGTGCTGGGTGGTGGGGGTGCTGGGCATGTGCGGGTGTTGGTTGCTGGGCCCTGGGTGTACTGAGTGCTGGACACTGGGGTGGTTGGTTTCTGGGCACTGGGGCTTCTGGGTTCTGTGGACTGGGGTTGCTGGGTGCTGGGCATGTCTGGGTGCTGGGCAATGGCTGGCTGCTGGGTTCTGGGCCCTGAGGTTGCTGGGTGCTGGGCACCGGCCTTGCTGGGTGCTGGCTGGTGTGGGTGCTGGGGGCTAAGTGCTGGTTGCTGGGCCCTGGGAGTGCTGGGTATTATGCATAAGCAGGTGCAGGGTATCTCTTGCTGCTTGATGCTGGGGCTAGTGGGTGCTGGGCACTGGGGCGGCTGGGCATGTCCAGGGGCAGTGTGTTGGCGGTGGGTGTGCTAGGTTGTGCGCATGTCTGGGAATGAGTGCTGGGCCATGGGGGTGCTGGGTGGAGGGTATGATGGGTGCATGTCATGGTTTAACCTGGCATGTGTGTGTGCTGGGCCCTGGTTGTGCTAGGTATGTGTGGGTGCTGGGTATTGGGCAGTGTGGGTGCTGTGTGGCGGGGCCTGGGCATGTCCAGGTGCTGGGCGGTCGGGGTGCTGGGCGGTCGCGATGCTGGGCGGTGGGCAGCAGGGAAGCTGCCTGCTGGGCACATCTGGGTGCTGGGCATGTCCAGGTGCTGGGCAGTGGTAGTGCTGGGTGCGTGGTGCTGGGGGTGGTGGTCCCTGGTGGTGCTGCATGCTGGGCATGTCCGGGTGCTGGGTGGTTGGAGTGTTGGGTGCATGCGAATGTTGGTTTCTGAGCCCTGGGAGTGCTGGGCACTGGGGCTGTTGGTTTCTGGGCGCTGGGGCTTCTGGGTTGTGTGCACTGGGGTTGCTGGGTGCTGGGCATGTCTGGGTGCTGGGCAATGGCTGGCTGCTGGGTTCTGGGCCCTGAGGTTGCTGGGTACCGGCCTTGCTGGGTGCTGGCTGGTGTGGGTGCTGGAGGCTAAGTACTCGGGGTGCTGGTTGCTGGGCCCTGGGAGTGCTGGGTACCATGCGTAAGCGGGTGCAGGGTATCTCTTGCTGCTGGGTGCTGGGGATGCTGGGTGCTGGGGGTGCTGGGCACTGGGGCTGCTGGGTGCTGGGCATATCCAGGGGCTGTGTGTTGGTGGTGGGTGTGCTAGGTTGTGCGCATGTCCGGGAATGAGTGCTGGGCCATGGGGGTGCTGGGTGGAGGGTACGATGGGTGCATGTCGTGGTTTAACCCCAGCCTGCAAATAAACCCCACGCAGCCGCTGGCTCTCCTCCCCCCCACACCCCGTGGGATGGGGGAGAGAATCGGGAGGGCACAAGTAGGAAAACTCCCGGGTTGAGATAAAAACAGTTTAATGATTGAAATAAAACGAAGTAGTACAGTAATAATAACAATGAGAACAACAACAACAACAGACGATACAAAGCAGGCAATGCACAATGCAACTGCTCACCGCTGTCGACTGTGTGTAGCGAACGGGGGGGGGGGAGAGCCCCCTCCCCCTGCCCCCTCCCATTTTTTATACTGAGCAGGATGTCACATGCTATAGAATACCCCATTGGCCAGCTAGGTCAACTACCCCGGCTGTGCTCCCCACCCCCGCCCCCTCCCCCCCCGAGCTTCCTGTGGGAGGCCGAAAAGAGAGAACAAAAGTCTCCCGGTGCAAGCACCGCCCAGCAACAGCCAAAGCATTAAGGGGCCATCAACGCTCCTCTCACACCAAACCCAAAAGCCAGCACACCCCCCAAGCTACTGGGAAGAAAGTTAACTCTGTCCCAGCCGGAAGCAGGACAGTGCTGAGTGCTGTGTATGTCCGGGTGCTGGGCATGTCTGGGTGCGGGGTACTGCGCACTGGGGGTGCTGGGTGTGAGACGTGTGGGGGTGCTGGATGGTGGGTGTTTGGTGTGCTGAGTACAGAGCACTGGGGATGGTGGCTGCTGAGCACTGTGGGTACTATGCGTAAGCGGGTGCAGGGTATCTCTTGCTGCTGGGTGCTGGGGCTACTGGGTGCTGGGGATATTGTGTGCTGGGCACAGGCGTGCTTGGTGCTGGGCATGTCCAGGTGCTTGGCATGACCGGGTGCTGGGCGCTGGGAACGCTGGTTGCTGCGGTGCTGGCTGCTGGGCCCTGGGGGTGCTGGGTGCTGAGCGCTGCGGGTGCTGGGCATTCCGGGTGCTATGTGCTGATCACTGGCGATGTTGGGGGCTGGTTTGCTGGGATCTGGGCAGTGGTGTGTTGAGTGCTGGGCATGTTTGGGTGCTGGGCATTTCTGGGTGCTGCATACTGGGCACTGGCGGTGTGGGGTGGTGGGGGTGCTGTGTGCTGGGCATGTCCGGGTGGTGGGTGTTGGGCAGTGGGAGTGTTGGGTGCTAGGTACTGGGGTGCTGGGCCCGGTATTGCTAGGTACTCTGCATAACGGAGTGCACGGTATGTCTTGGTGCTGGATGCCTGGTGCTGGAGCTACTGGGTGCTGGGTTGTGGGCATATGCGGTGCTTCATGCTGGGCATATGCGGTGCTGGGTGGCTGTGCTGGGGTTGCTGGTGCTGTGCTCTGGGGATGCTGGATTCCTGGCACGTGCGTGGGCTGTGTGCTGGGCCCTGGTTGTGCCGGGTATGTGTGGGTGCTGGGTGTTGGGCAGTGTGGGTGCTGTGTGGTGGGCCCTGGACACGACCGGGTGCAGGGTGCTGAGCACCGGGGTGTTGGGTGCTTGGCACGACTGGGTGCTGAGTGCTAGGCACTGGGGTTGGTGGCTGCTGGGAGCTAGAGGTGCTGGCTGTGGGCATTTCCAGTTGCTGGTCATGACCGGGTGCTGGGTCTTGTGGGTGCTGGGTGTGCCCCGGTGCTGGGCATGTCCAGATGCTGTGTGCTCGGCACTTGTTGTTCTGGGTGGTGGGCAGTGAGGGTGCTGGGCGCTGGGGATGCTGGGCAATGCGGTGCTGGGCAGTGGGGCTGCTGGGTGCTGGGCATGTCCAGGGGCTGTGTGTTGGCGGTGGGTGTGCTAGGTTGTGCGCATGTCTGGGAATGAGTGCTGGGCCATGGGGGTGCTGGGTGGAGGGTATGATGGGTGCATGTCGTGGTTTAACCCCAGCCTGCAAAAAAACCCCACGCAGCCGCTGGCTCTCCTCCCCCCCCCACCCCGTGGGATGGGGGAGAGAATCGAGAAGGCACAAGTAGGAAAGCTCCCGGGTTGAGATAAAAACAGTTTAATGATTGAAATAAAACGAAGTAGAACAGTAATAATAACAATGAGAACAACAACAACAACAGACGATACAAAGCAGGCAATGCACAATGCAACTGCTCACCGCTGCCGACCGCGTGTCATGAACTGGGGCGGGGGGGGGGGGGGAGAGTCGTGTCCTCCCCCTGCCCCCTCCCATTTTTTATTCTGAGCAGGATGTCACATGCTATAGAATACCCCATTGGCCAGCTAGGTCAACTACCCCGGCTGTGTTCCGCCCCCCCCCCCCGCCACCCCCCCGGGTGAGACAAAAGTCTCCCGGTGCAAGCACCGCCCAGCAACAGCCAAAGCATTAAGGGGCCATCAACGCTCCTCTCACACCAAACCCAAAAGCCTGCACACCCCCCAAGCTACTGGGAAGAAAGTTAACTCTGTCCCAGCCGGAAGCAGGACAGTGCTGAGTGCTGTGTATGTCCGGGTGCTGGGCATGTCTGGGTGCGGGGTACTGCGCACTGGGGGTGCTGGGTGGTGGGGGAGCTGGATGGTGGGTGTTTGGTGTGCTGAGTACAGAGCACTGGGGGTGCTGGGTGTGAGACGTGTGGGGGTGCTGGATGGTGGGTGTTGGGTATGCTGGTTGCTGGGCACTGGGGATGCTGCGTGTGAGACGTGTGGGGGTGCTGGATGGTAGGTGTTTGGTGTGCTGAGTACAGAGCACTGGGGGTGGTGGATGCTGAGCGCTGCGGGTGCTGGGTGCTGGGCATGTCCGGGTGCTATGTGCTGATCACTGGAGATGTTGGGGGCTGGTTTACTGGGATCTGGGCAGTGGTGTGTTGAGTGCTGGGCATGTTTGGGTGCTGGCCATGTCTGGGTGCTGGGTACTGGGCGCTGGCTGTGTGGGGCAGTGGGGGTGCTGTGTGCTGGGCACGTCTGGGTGGTGGGTGTTGGGCAGTGGCAGTATTGGGTTCTAGATTCTGGGGTGCTGGGCCCTGGTATTGCTGGCTACTATACATAACTGAGTGCAGGGTATGTCTTGGTGCTGGATGCTGGGTACTGGAGGTACTGGGTGCTGGGTGTTGGGCATATGCGGTGCTAGGTGCTGGGCATATGCGGTGCTGGGTGGCTGTGCTGGGGTTGCTGGGTGCTGTGCTGTGAGGGTGCTGGATTCCTGACATGTGCGTGTGCTGTGTGCTGGGCCCTGGTTGTGCCGGGTATGTGTGAGTGCTGGGTGTTGGGCAGTGTGGGTGCTGTGTGGCGGGGCCTGGGCATGTCTGGGTGCTGGGCGGTCGGGATGCTGGGCGGTGGGCAGCAGAGAAGCTGCCTGCTGGGCATGTCTGAGTGCTGGGCATGCGTGGGTGCTGGGTACTGGGCAGCGGCGGTGGTGGGCGGTGGTGGTGCTGTGTGCTGGGCATGTCTGGGTGCTGGGCATGTGTGGGTGCTGGGTACTGGGCAGTGGGGGTGGTGGCGGTGGTGGTGCTGTGTGCTGGGCATGTTGGGCTGCTGGGTTTTGGGCGGTGGGCGTGCTGGGTGTGTGCGTGTGTTGGTTTCTGGGCACTGGGGGTGCTGGGTGTTGTGCACTGGGGTTGCTGGGTGCTGGGCATGTCCGGGTGGCGGGCACCGCTGGGTGCTGGGCCCTGAGGTTGCTGCGTGCTGGGCACTGGGCTTGCTGGTGCTGCTGGTGCGGGTGCTGGGGGCTAGGTGTTGTCCGAAAAGCGGATTCGTGCCCGGCGTGGAAGGAACTGTTGGAGTGACCATGGGTCGGAATAGGAGCGCGTTCCCGGAGTAATGAGGAGTCCCAATGTGGGTATGGTCATTCTCCTTTATTTCAAGATATTGTGCTACTTTTATAAGCTAGCCACAGTAACACGCGCACCTCCGAATCCTCTATTGGTTTACAGTCAGCAAGCACACGAATCTGAACATACACAGATTGGTCAAAAGCAGGTGTCCACGCGAACGCTTCCTGCGCCTGCATTCCGTTACATAATCTACTGATATTTACATTCCTCAGCCTGTTTTTCCTACTCTACTATCACTTCAGAGACTCTAAAACTACAATTGCTCTTTAGCAGCCTTCTACTATTACTAACAAATCCTCAGTGCTTGGAATGTTCATAGGATGACCGTTATTTAATAAAAATCCCTCCACAAGGAACCAATTCCACACGCTCAGGAGAGAGATTGTTTTATTCAGGCCTGGGTGCTCAGTGGACTTGCCTCAAATGAAGCACACCAGTTCTAATCACCTTTCTGTTTGTATCCATGCTTCTCATACATATTTTCAGTTTCTCTTTTACATATTCCTTAAATTTCCGAGAACCGATTATAATATTACATCATCCTAGACACATGTGCACTAAAACCTTTAGGGTCTCCTTGAGGGTCTCGGGTGGTCTGTGGTGGTCGGCGGGGTAGTGAACTCTTCGTGAACCTGTTCCTTTCTTTCCTTATAAGGTCGAGGTTTGTCTCCGAGCCACGTCTGGACTCCGTTTGTTTACGGTTCTCGTTTCCAAGGTTACTCTTCACTAGAGTCTAACACTGCTTCCAGGAGACACGATTTAGACTACAATTCTACACACCTGCAAACACCACACCTGCTAGTTCCCTAACTTCTAAGCCACAAGTCTTCATTGTGTAGAATTACAGAAGCGAGCCGAGGTACTGGGGCTACTGGTTGCTGGGCCCTGGGAGTGCTGGATACCATGCATAATTGGGTGCAGGGTATGTCTTGCTGGTGGATGCTGGGCACTGGGGCTGCTGGGCATGTCTCGATGCTGTGTGTTGGCGGTGGGTGTGCTGGGTTGTGCGCATGTCCGGGAATTCGTGCTGGGCCCTGGGAGTGCTGGGTGCGGGGAGCTAGGGGTGCTGGCTGTGGGCATTTCCAGGTACTGGTCATGACCAGTGCTGGTTGTTGGGTCTTGTGGGTGCTGGGCGTGTGCAGGTGCTGGGCACGTCCGGATGCTGTGTGCTCGGCACTTGGGGTTCTGGGTGGTGGGCAGTGAGGGTGCGCACCAAACACCCACCATCCAGCACGCCCACAAGTCTCACACCCAGCACCCGCAGTGGCAGGAACCAGCATACCCAACACCCAGCTTCCAGCACACCCACTGCCCAGGACCTGCATACGCTGCATTGAACCCAGCACCCCCAGCACCCGGTAACCGATAGCCCCAGCGCCCAGCACGCCAGGGTCCAGCAACCAACACACGCCAAAAACCCAGCACCCAGCACCCCCACCGCCCAAAACCCAGCACCCCGACGTGCCCAGCACACAGCAGCCCCAGGGACCACCACCCCCAGCGCCAAGCACCCAGCACCACCATTGCTCAGCACCTGGACATGCCCAGCACCTAGCACCACCCCCCCCAGTGCCCAACACCCAGCACCCACACATACCCAGCACAACCAGGGCCCAGCACACAGTACACGCACATGCCAGGAATCCAGCACCCTCACAGCACAGCACCCAGCAACCCCAGCACAGCCACCCAGCACCGCATATGCCCAACACCCAGCACTGCATATGCCCAGCACCCGGGACCTCCAGCACCAAGCATCCAGCACCAAGACATACCCTGCACTCAGTTTTGCATATTGCCGAGCAATGCCAGGGCCCAGCACCCCCAGTACCTAGCACCCAGCACTCCCACTGCCCAGTACCCAGCACCCCGACATGCCCAGCACACAGCACCCGCACCGCCCCGCACTGCCAGTTCCCAGTACCCAGCACCCAGACATGCCCAGCACGCAGACAAACATGCCCAGCGCCCAACACACCAGAACACAGCAAACCAGCCCCCAAGAACACCAGTGATCAGCACATAGCACCTGGACATGCCCAGCACCTGTAGCACTCAGCACCCCAAACACCCACCATTACAACACACCCACAGGTCTCACACACTTCCGCCCAGTGCCCGGAAACCAGCATACCCAACACTCAGCATCCAGCACCCCCACCCCCCAGCACCCAGTGCCCAGCACGCTGCACTTAGACATGGCCAGCACCCGGACATGCTCAGCACCCAGCAACACAGGGGCACAGAACCCAGCACCCCCAGCACCCAGAAACCAACCACCCCAGCGTCCAGCACCCAGTACACCCAGGGCCCGGCAACCAACACCCGCACATGCCCAGCACCCCCACCACCCAGCACAGGGACACGCCCAGCACCCAGCACACCCAAAGACCATCACCCCCAGCGCCAAGCACCCAGCACCGCCATTGCCTAGCACCCGGACATGCCCAGCACCCAGCACCACCACCGCCCACCACGGCCAGCGCACAGTACCCAGCACCCGGACATGCCCAGCACTCAGACATGCCTAGCAGGCAGCTTCCCTGCTCCCCATCGCCCAGAACCTCCAGTGCCCATCACCCAGCACCCAGACATGCCCAGCGCCCACCACACAGCACCCACACTGCCCAACACCCACACATACCCAGCACAACCAGGGAAGAGCACACAGCACACGCACGTGCCAAGAAACAAGCACCCCCAGAGCACAGAACCCAGCAACTCCAGAGCACAGGCCCAGCACCGGATATGCCCAGCACCCAGTACCTCCAGCACCAAGAGATACCCTGCACTCAGTTATGCATAGTACCCAGCAACACCAGGGCCCCGCAACCGCACCAGCCAGCACCCAGCAACCCGAGTGCCCAGCCCCCATCAACCTCAGGGCCCAGCCCCCAGCACCCGCACATTCCCAGCACCCAGCAACCCCACTGCCCAACCCACCCCCCGGACATGCCCAGCACATAGCACCCCCAGGGACCACCACCCCCAGCGCCCAGTACCCAGCACCTGGACATGCCCAGCACCCAAACATGCCCAGCACGCTACACACCAGAACACAGCAAACCAGCCCCCAACATCCCCAGTGATCAGCATGTAGCACCCGGACGTGCCCAGCACCCAGCACGCCCAGCACCCAGTACACCAAACACCCACCACCATACAGGTCTTGCAGCCAGCACCTCCCCAGTGCCCAGAAACCAGCATACCCAACACCCCCACAGCCCAAGAACCCGTTTACCCAGCATCCAGACATGCCCAGCACTCGGACATACACAGCACCCCCAGGGCCCAGCACTAACTCCTGGACAGGCACACAACCCAGCACCCCAACCGCCAACAAACAGCACCTGGACATGCCCACCACTCAGCAGCCCCAGTGCCCAGCACCCAGCACCGCAACAGCCAGCATCCCCAGCGTCCAGCACCCTCACCGCCGACCACCCAGAACCCCAAGTGCCGAGCACACAGCATCCGCACATGCCCAGCACCTCGAGACGCCCAGCACCTGGTCATGTCCAGCAACTGAAATGCCCAAAGCCAGCACCCCTAGCTCCCAGCAGCCAGTACCCCCAGTGCCCAGCATCAGTCATGCCAAGGACGAGGACATGCCCAGCACCCAACACCCCAGTGGCCAACACCTAATACCCCCAGCATCCAGCAGCAAGACATACCCTGCACCCGCTTATGCATAGTACCCAGCACTCCTAGCCCCCAGCAGTCGCGCCGCCCAGCACCCAGCAACCCCAGTGCACAGCACCCACTAACCCCAGTGCCCAGCATCCCCAGCGCACAGCATCCGGCATATGGGCATACCCAGCACACGGACATACCCACTAGCCAGCACCCCTAGTGCCCAGCACCCAAAACTCCCTCCATCCATCACCCAGACATGCCCAGTGCTCAGCGCCCCCAACAGCCAGGATCAGAAAATGCCCAGCAACAAGCACTCCCATGCCTACCACCGCCAGTGCCCAATAACCAGCACACAGACAATGCCCACCAGCCAGCATCCAGAACCCAGCGCCAAGCACTCAGTACACAGGCATGCCCAGCACCCTGATATGCATAGTCCCCAGCACCCCCACTGCCCAGCAGTCCCAGTGCCCCAGACCCATCACTTGGACATGCTCAGCACCCAGAGATGTCCAGCACCCCGCATGCCCAGTCCCTGGAACCCAGTACCCCCAATGACCAGCACCCAGCGCAGCCAGTGCCCAGCACTGCCTGTAGCCAGCATCCACCACCCAGGCACGATCATCGCCTGCCCATTCCCAGCACCAAATCCTCCCAGTGCCCAGCACAGGGACATGGCGAGCACCCAGATATGCCCAACACCCAGCAACCGCAGCACCCAGACCTGTCCAGAACCCACTCCACTCAGGGCCTAGCACACAGTACCCCCACGACCCAGCACCGACACATGCCCAGCACCAAGCACTGCCAAAGATCCCAAGGGGTGCTAGGTGTGCTGGATGTTGCGCATTTGCGGTGCTGGAGACGGCTGGGTGCTGGGCAGCTGAGAAGGGGCTGTAAAGGGAAGGTGAGCACTGCGAACATATTTCAGTCCTGGCAAAACGTGTGTGGGAGCTCGACGGGGCGCTTGTCTGCTTTGCAGTTGGGCTGCGGCAAGGTTGACGGTTGAGTGCTACGGCAAGCGCCTAGCCCCGGTGGTGGTGGGGACCTCAAAGGGCTGCCGGGGCAGGCGAGTGCAACGAACGCCAGTCATCTTGGTTCCCTCTGTGTTGGAGCGCCATCTGGTGGGTAGACGTTTCAGAGCCTGGCTCTGATGAAGGTAAGATGTAGGTTGATGTTTAGGTGGGAGACCAAAGAGAAGGGAGCAGGGGTTGGTGGGGCTGAGGAGGGGCTGACAAGAGATCGTGAGGGCCAGCATCAGCCTTCATTCCTGGCCACGTCTGCCCCAGAGCCCCATGTGGTGGGTGGCCGCTTCGGAGCGTGGCCCTGATGAGGAGAAGGGATATGTCGAGGATAACTGGGGGAACAGACACAGAGCGCCGGTGTTGGTAGGGCTGCCTAGGGACTGCAAACGGAAGGCGAGGTCCAGCATCAGCCTTGATTCCTGGCTACCTCAGTGCCAAGCCCCATGTCTAGCGTGGCCACTTCGGAGCTTGGCCCTGATGAGGGTAAGGGCAAGGTTGAGGTTAGGTGGGAGAACAGGCACAGAACCACGGTGTTGGTGGGGCTGCCTAGGGACTGCAAAAGGAAGGTGAGAGCCACCATCAACCTTGGTTCCTGGCTACTTCAGTGCCTGAGCCCCATGTCGAGGGTAGCCTCTTCGGAGCTTGGCTCCGCTAAGAGTAAGGCATATGTCGAGGATAAGTGGGAGAACAGAGACAGAGCTTCGGTTTGGTGGGGCTACCAAGGGAAGGTGAGGGCCAGCATCAAGATGCATTTCTGGTTACCTTAGTGCCAAGCTCCACGTGGAGGGTGGCCGCTTCGGAGCTTGGCTCCGATGAGGGTCAGGGATAGGTCGATGTTAGGTGCGAGCAGAGACACAGAGCCCTGGTGTTGGTGGGCCTGAGAAGGAGCTGCCAAGAGCCCGTGAGGGCCAGCCTCAGCCTTGCTTCCTGCCTACTTCAGTGCCAAGCCCCATGTAGTCGGGGGCCACTTCGGAGTTGGCCCTGATGAGGGTCTGGGCTAGGTTGAGGTTAGGTGGGAGAACAGGCAGAGAGCCCCGGTGTTGGTGGGGCTGCCTAGGGACTGCAAATGGAAGGTGAGAGCCACAATCAACCTTGGTTTCTGGCTACTTCAGTGCCTGAGCCCCATGTCGAGGGTGGCCTCTTCGGAGCTTGGCCGTGAAGGCTAGCATCAGCCTTGGTTCCTGGCTACTTCAGTGCCTAGCTCCATGTGGCCCGTGGCCACTTCGGAGCTTGGCCCTGATGAGGGTCTGGGCTAGGTTGAGGTAAGGTGGGAGAACAGGCACAGAGCCCCGGCATTGGTGCGGCTGAGAAGGGGCTGCGCAGTGATCGTGACGACCAGCATCTACCTTGGTTCTTGGCTGCCTTAGTGCCTAAGCCCCACATGAAGAGTGGTCCCTTTGGAGCTTGGCTCCGATGAGGGTAAGGGATAGGTCGGTGTTAGATGCGAGCACAGCCACAGAGCCCCGGTATTGGTGGGGCCGACAAGAGACCGTGAGGGCCAGCATCGAGATGCATTTCTGGTTACCTTAGTGCCAAGCTCCACGTGGAGGGTGGCCGCTTCGGAGCTTGGCTCCGATGAGGGTCAGGGATAGGTCGATGTTAGGTGCGAGCAGAGACACAGAGCCCCGGTTTTGGTGGGCCTGAGAAGGAGCTGCCAAGAGCCCGTGAGGGCCAGTATCAGCCTTTGTTCCTGGCTACTTCAGTGCCAAGCCCCATGTGGTCGGTGGCCACTTCGGAGCTTGGCCCTGATGAGGGTCCCGGCTAGGTTGAGGTTAGGAAGGAGAACAGGCAGAGAGCCCCGGTGTTGGTGGGCTTGCCTAGGGACTGCAAATGGAAGGTGAGGGCCAGCACCACCCTTGATTCCTGGCTATCTCAGTGCCAAGCCCCATGTGGAGTGTGGCCGCTGCGGAGCTTTGCCCTGATGAGGGTAAGGGATATGTGGAGGCTAAGTGGGAGAAGATACAGAGCCCCGGTACTGGTGGGGCTGAGAAGGGGCTGCAAAGAGATCGTGAGGGCCAGCATCAACCTTGATTCCAGGCTCATTCAGTACCTAAGCCCCACGTGGGGAGTGGTCGCTTCGGAGCTTGGCTCCGATGAGGGTAAGGGATAGGTTGATGTTAGGTGCGAGCAGAGACACAGAGCCCCGGTATTGGTGGGGCTGAGACGGGGCTGCCCTTCAGTGCCTGAGCCCCATGTTGAGGGTGGCCTCTTCGGAGCTTGGCTCCGATGAGGGTAAGAGATATGTCGAGGATAAGGTGGAGAACAGAGACAGAGCCCCGGTTTTGGTGGGGCTACCAAGGGAAGGTGAGGGCTAGCATCAGGCTGGATTTCTGGTTACCTTAAGTGCCAAGCTCCATGAGGTCGGTGGCCGCTTCGGAGCTTGGCCCTGATGAGGGTCTCGGCTAGGTCGAGGTTACGTGGGAGAACAGGCAAAGAGCACCGGTGTTGGTGGGGCTGAGAAGGGGCTGTCAAGGGACCGTGAGGACCAGTATCAGCCTTTGTTCCTGGCTACTTCAGTGCCTAGCTCCATGTGGTCGGTGGCCACTTCGGAGCTTGGCCCTGATGAGTGTCTGGGCTAGGTTGAGGTAAGGTGGGAGAACAGGCACAGAGCGCCGGTGTTGGTGGGCTTGCCTAGGGACTGCAAATGGAAGGTGAGGGCCAGCACCACCCTTGATTCCTTGCTATCTCACTGCCAAGCCCCATGTGGAGTGTGGCCGCTGCGGCGCTTTGCCCTGATGAGGGTAAGGGATATGTCGAAGCTAAGTGTGAGAACAGATACAGAGCCCCGGTATTGTTGGGGCTGAGAAGGGGCTGCCAAGAGATCGTGAGGGCCAGCATCAACCTTGATTCCAGGCTACTTCAGTACCTAATCCCCACGTGGGGAGTGGTCTCTTCGGAGCTTGGCTCCGATGAGGGTAAGAGATATGTCGAGGATAAGGTGGAGAACAGAGACAGAGCCCCGGTTTTGGTGGGGCTACCAAGGGAAGGTGAGGGCTACCATCAAGCTGGATTTCTGGTTCCCTTAGTGCCAAGCGCCACGTAGAGCGTGGCCTCTTCGGAGCTTGGCCCTGATGAGGGTCTGGGCTAGGTTGAGGTAAGGTGGGAGAACACAGACAGAGCCCCGGCATTGGTGCGGCTGAGAAGGGGCTGCGCAGTGATTTGAGGACCAGTATCTACCTTGGTTCTTGGCTGCCTCAGTGCCTAAGCCCCACATGAAGAGTGGTCGCTTCGGAGCTTGGCTCCGATAAGGGTAAGGGATAGGTCGGTGTTAGATGCGAGCAGAGACACAGAGCCCCGGTATTGGTGGGGCCGACAAGAGACCGTGAGGGCCAGCATCAAGATGCATTTCTAGTTACCTTAGTGCCAAGCTCCACGTGGAGGGTGGCCGCTTCGGAGCTTGGACCTGATGAGGGTCAGGGATAGGTCGATGTTAGGTGCGAGCAGAGACAAAGAGCCCCGGTTTTGGTGGGCCTGAGAAGGAGCTGCCAAGAGCCCGTGAGGGCCAGCATCAGCCTTGCTTCCTGGCTACTTCAGTGCCAAGCCCCATGTGGTCGGTGGCCACTTCGGAGCTTGGCCCTGATGAGGGTCTGGGCTAGGTTGAGGTTAGGTGGGAGAACAGGCAGAGAGCCCCGGTGTTGGTGGGGCTGCCTAGGGACTGCAAATGGAAGGTGAGGGCCACCATCAACCTTGGTTCCTAGCTACTTCAGTGCCTGAGTCCAATGTCGAGGGTGGCCTCTTCGGTGCTTGGCCGTGAGGGCTAGCATCAGCCTTGTTTCCTGGCTACTTCAGTGCCTAGCTCCATGTGGCCGGTGGCCACTTCGGAGCTTGGCCCTGATGAGCGTCAGGGCTAGGTTGAGGTTAGGAGGGAGAACAGGCAGAGAGCCCCGGTGTTGGTGGGCTTGCCTAGGGACTGCAAATGGAAGGTGAGGGCCAGCACCACCCCTGATTCCTGGCTATCTCAGTGCCAAGCCCCATGTGGAGTGTGGCCGCTGCGGAGCTTTGCCCTGATGAGGGTAAGGGATATGTGGAGGCTAAGTGGGAGAACAGATACAGAGCCCCGGTACTGGTGGGGCTGAGAAGCGGCTGCAAAGAGATCGTGAGGGCCAGCATCAACCTTGATTCCAGGCTCATTCAGTATCTAAGCCCCACGTGGGGAGTGGTCTCTTCGGGGCTTGGCTCCGATGAGGGTAAGGGATAGGTTGATGTTAGGTGCGAGCAGAGACACAGAGCCCCGGTATTGGTGGGGCTGAGACGGGGCTGCCCTTCAGTGCCTGAGCCCCATGTTGAGGGTGGCCTCTTCGGAGCTTGGCTCCGATGAGGGTAAGAGATATGTCGAGGATAAGGTGGAGAACAGAGACAGAGCCCCGGTTTTGGTGGGGCTACCAAGGGAAGGTGAGGGCTAGCATCAGGCTGGATTTCTGGTTACCTTAAGTGCCAAGCTCCATGAGGTCGGTGGCCGCTTCGGAGCTTGGCCCTGATGAGGGTCTCGGCTAGGTCGAGGTTACGTGGGAGAACAGGCAAAGAGCACCGGTGTTGGTGGGGCTGAGAAGGGGCTGTCAAGGGACTGTGAGGGCCAGCATCAGCCTTGGTTACTGGCTACTTCTGTGCCTAGCTCCATGTGGCCGGTGGCCACTTCGGAGCTTGGCCCTGATGAGGGTCTGGGCTAGGTTGAGGTAAGGTGGGAGAACAGAGACAGAACCCCGGCATTGGTGCCGCTGAGAAGGGGCTGCGCAGTGATCGTGAGGACCGGCATCTACCTTGGTTCTTGGCTGCCTTAGTGCCTAAGCCCCACATGAAGAGTGGTCCCTTTGGAGCTTGGCTCCGATGAGGGTAAGGGATAGGTCGGTGTTAGATGTGAGCAGAGACACAGAGCCCCGGTTTTGGTGGGCCTGAGAAGGAGCTGCCAAGAGCCCGTGAGGGCCAGTATCAGCCTTTGTTCCTGGCTACTTCAGTGCCTAGCTCCATGTGGCCGGTGGCCACTTCGGAGCTTGGCCCTGATGAGGGTCTGGGCTAGGTTGAAGTTAGGAGGGAGAGCAGCCAGAGAGCCCCGGTGTTGGTGGGCTTGCCTAGGGACTGCAAATGGAAGGTGAGGGCCAGCACCACCCTTGATTCCTTGCTATCTCACTGCCAAGCCCCATGTGGAGTGTGGCCGCTGCGGAGCTTTGCCCTGATGAGGGTAAGGGATATGTCGAAGCTAAATGGGAGAACAGATACAGAGCCCCGGTATTGTTGGGGCTGAGAAGGGGCTGCCAAGAGATCGTGAGGGCCAGCATCAACCTTGATTCCAGGCTACTTCAGTACCTAATCCCCACGTGGGGAGTGGTCTCTTCGGAGCTTGGCTCCGATGAGGGTAAGAGATATGTCGAGGATAAGGTGGAGAACAGAGACAGAGTCCCGGTTTTGGTGGGGCTACCAAGGGAAGGTGAGGGCTAGCATCAAGCTGGATTTCTGGTTCCCTTAGTGCCAAGCTCCACGTAGAGCGTGGCCTCTTCGGAGCTTGGCCCTGATGAGGGTCTGGGCTAGGTTGAGGTAAGGTGGGAGAACACAGACAGAGCCCCGGCATTGGTGCGGCTGAGAAGGGGCTGCGCAGTGATTTGAGGACCAGTATCTACCTTGGTTCTTGGCTGCCTCAGTGCCTAAGCCCCACATGAAGAGTGGTCGCTTCGGAGCTTGGCTCCGATAAGGGTAAGGGATAGGTCGGTGTTAGATGCGAGCAGAGACACAGAGCCCCGGTACCGGTGGGGCTGAGAGGGGGCTGCAAAGAGATCGTGAGGGCCAGCATCAACCTTGATTCCAGGCTCATTCAGTACCTAAGCCCAACGTGGGGAGTGGTCGCTTCGGAGCTTGGCCCTGATGAGTGTCTGGGCCAGGTTGAGGTAAGGAGGTAGAAAAGGCACAGAGCCCCGTGTTGATGGGGCTGCCTAGGGACTGCAAATGGAAGGTGAGGGCCACCATCAACCTTGGTTCCTGGCTACTTCAGTGCCTGTGCCCCATGTCGCCGGTGGCCTCTTCGGTGCTTGGCCGTTAGGGCCAGCATCAGCCTTGGTTCCTGGCTACTTCAGTGCCAAGCCCTATGTGGCCGGTGGCCTCTTCGGAGCTTGGCCGTGAGTGCCAGCATCAGCCTTTGTTCCTGGCTACTTCAGTGCCTAGCTCCATGTGGCCGGTGGCCACTTCGGAGCTTGGCCCTGATGAGGGTCTGGGCTAGGTTGAGGTAAGGTGGGAGAACAGAGACAGAGCCCCGCCATTGGTGCGGCTGAGAAGGGGCTGCGAAGTGATCGTGAGAGCCAGCATCAACCTTGTTTCCTGGCTACTTCAGTGCCAAGCCCCATGGGGAGGGTGGCCGCTTCGGAGGTGGCCCTGGTGAGGGTCAGGGATATGTCGAGGATAAGTGGGAGAACAGCCGACAGAGCCCCGGTGTTGGTGGGGCTGAGAAGGAGCTGCCAAGAGACCGTGAGGGCCAGCATCCGCCTTGGTTCCTTGCTACTTCAGTGCCTAGCTCCATGTGGCCACTTCGGAGCTTGGCCCTGATGAGGGTAAGGGATAGGTCGCTGTTAGGTGCGAGCAGAGATACAGTGCCACGGTGTTGATGGGGCTGAGAAGTGGCTGCCAAGAGATCGTGAGGGCCAGCATCGTCCTTGATTCCTGGCTATTTCTGTGCCTGAGCCGGAGGAGGTGGGTGGCCGTTTCGGAGCTTGCCTCTGAGGAAGATAAGGGATAGTTTGAGGTTCTGCGTAGATAACGAGATCCTTCTGCATTAGTTAA
Organism: Calonectris borealis; assembly: GCF_964195595.1. Taxonomy (NCBI): domain Eukaryota; kingdom Metazoa; phylum Chordata; class Aves; order Procellariiformes; family Procellariidae; genus Calonectris; species Calonectris borealis. The sequence goes on from NW_027441638.1 coordinate 36,700, forward strand.
CGCCACCCACCACATGGACTCCAACGACCCTTCCCGGTCCCACCACCCCTCTCCCTTATTCTCAAACCTAAATATCAACCTTTGCCTTACCATCTCTCGAGCCCATTTCGTAAACGGCTTCCCACCAGAGGGCGCTCCAACACAGAAAGAACCAGGATTGAAAGCTGTTTCTGGCTCTTGCCTTTCGTGGCAGCCCTTTCCGAGGGAGCTGCTCTCGCTCTACCACCCAACCAGCAACCTTACCACAGCCCAACTGCAAAGCAGTCGATCCCCTCTTCGGGCTCCCATAAACTAACAGGCAGGACTGAAAGATGCTGGTGGCTCTCACCTTCCCTTGATAGACCCTTCTCAGCTGCCCAACACCCAGCCAGCTCCAGCACCCCAAATGTGCCATATGCACCACACCTAGCACTCCTTGCTACACATTGGTGGTGCCTGGTGCTAGGCATGTTCCGTTGCTGAGTCGTGGGTTGTTGGGCACTGCGGGGACTGGCTTCTTGTCATGTCCTGGTGCTGGGGCTGCTGAGTGCTGTGTGCTGGGCTCCGGGGCTGCTGGGTGCTGTGTGCTGGGCTCTGGGGCTGCTGGGCATGTCGAGGTGCTGTGCATTGGCGGTGCGTGTGCTGGGTTGTGTGCATGTGTGGGAATCAGTGCTGGGCCATGGGAGTGCTGGGCCCTGGCAGTGCTGGGTGGAGGGTATGATGGGTGCATGTGTTGGTTTAACCCCAGCCTGCAAATAAACCCCACGCAGCCACTGGCTCACCTCCCCCCCCCACCCCGTGGGATGGGGGAGAGAATCGGGAGGGCACAAGTAGGAAAACTCCCGGGTTGAGATAAAAACAGTTTAATGATTGAAATAAAACGATGTAGAACAGTAATAATAACAATGAGAACAACAACAACAACAGACGATACAAAGCAGGCAATGCACAATGCAACTGCTCACCGCTACCGACCGCGTGTCGCGAACGGGGGGGGGAGAGCCCCCTCCCCCTCCCATTTTTTATTCTGAGCAGGATGTCACATGCTATAGAATACCCCATTGGATAGCTGGGTCAACTATGCCGGCTGTGCTCCCCATCCCCCCGCCCCCCCAACGCCCCCCGAGCTTCCTGTGGGAGGCCGAAAAGAGAAAACAAAAGTCTCCCGGTACAAGCACCGCCCAGCAACAGCCAAAGTATTAAGGGGCCATCAACGCTCCTCTCACACCAAACCCAAAAGCCAGCACACCCCCCCCCAAGCTACTGGGAAGAAAGTTAACTCTGTCCCAGCCGGAAGCAGGACAGTGCAGCGCACTGGAGTTCTGAGTGCTGGGTCCTAGGGGTACTGTGTATGTTCGGGTGCTGGGCATATCCGCGTGCGGGTACTGGGCAGTTGGGGTGGTGGTGGTACTGGATGCTGGGCATTGGGTATGCTGGTTTCTGGGCACTGGGGGTGGTGGGTGCTGAGCGCAGCGTGTGCTGGCTGCTATGTGCAGATCACTGGGGATGGCGGGGGCTGGTTTGCTGCTTTCTGGTGTGTTGGGCGCTGGGCATGTTTGGGTGCTGGGCATGTCTGGGTGCTGGGCACGGGCAGTGGGGGTGCTGGGTACGTCCGGGTGGTGGGTATTGGGCGGTGGGAGTGCTGGGTGCTAAGTACTGGGGATGCTGGGCCCTGGCATTGCTTGGTACTATGCATAACTGAGTGCAGGGTATGTCTTGGTGCTGGCCATATCCGGTGCTGGCCATATCCGGTGCTAGGTGTGTGCTCTGGGTTTGCTGGGTGCTGTGCTGTGAGGGTGCTGGATTCCTGGCATGTGCGTGTGCTGTGCCTTGGTTGTGCTGGGTATGTGTGGGTGTTGGGCAGTATGGGTGCTGCGTGGTGGGCGCTGGGCATGTGCCGGTGCTGGGTGATGGGCACTGGAGGTCCTGGGCGATGGGGAGCAGGGAAGCTGCCTGGTAGGAATGTCTCAGTGCTGGGCATATCCGGGTGCTTGGTACTGTGCACTGGTGGTGGTGGTACTGGGTGATGGGCTCTGGATGTCCTGGGCGATGGGGAGCAGGGAAGCTGCCTGGTAGGAATGTCTCAGTGCTGGGCATATCCGGGTGCTTGGTACTGTGCACTGGTGGTGGTGGTACTGGGTGCTGGGCATGTCCCGGTGCTAGGCAATGGCGGTGCTGGGTGCTTGGCGCTGGGCGTGATAGTCTTTGGGTGTGCTGGGTGGTGGGGGTGCTGGGCATGTGCGGGTGTTGGTTGCTGGGCCCTGGGTGTACTGAGTGCTGGACACTGGGGTGGTTGGTTTCTGGGCACTGGGGCTTCTGGGTTCTGTGGACTGGGGTTGCTGGGTGCTGGGCATGTCTGGGTGCTGGGCAATGGCTGGCTGCTGGGTTCTGGGCCCTGAGGTTGCTGGGTGCTGGGCACCGGCCTTGCTGGGTGCTGGCTGGTGTGGGTGCTGGGGGCTAAGTGCTGGTTGCTGGGCCCTGGGAGTGCTGGGTATTATGCATAAGCAGGTGCAGGGTATCTCTTGCTGCTTGATGCTGGGGCTAGTGGGTGCTGGGCACTGGGGCGGCTGGGCATGTCCAGGGGCAGTGTGTTGGCGGTGGGTGTGCTAGGTTGTGCGCATGTCTGGGAATGAGTGCTGGGCCATGGGGGTGCTGGGTGGAGGGTATGATGGGTGCATGTCATGGTTTAACCTGGCATGTGTGTGTGCTGGGCCCTGGTTGTGCTAGGTATGTGTGGGTGCTGGGTATTGGGCAGTGTGGGTGCTGTGTGGCGGGGCCTGGGCATGTCCAGGTGCTGGGCGGTCGGGGTGCTGGGCGGTCGCGATGCTGGGCGGTGGGCAGCAGGGAAGCTGCCTGCTGGGCACATCTGGGTGCTGGGCATGTCCAGGTGCTGGGCAGTGGTAGTGCTGGGTGCGTGGTGCTGGGGGTGGTGGTCCCTGGTGGTGCTGCATGCTGGGCATGTCCGGGTGCTGGGTGGTTGGAGTTTTGGGTGCATGCGAATGTTGGTTTCTGAGCCCTGGGAGTGCTGGGCACTGGGGCTGTTGGTTTCTGGGCGCTGGGGCTTCTGGGTTGTGTGCACTGGGGTTGCTGGGTGCTGGGCATGTCTGGGTGCTGGGCAATGGCTGGCTGCTGGGTTCTGGGCCCTGAGGTTGCTGGGTACCGGCCTTGCTGGGTGCTGGCTGGTGTGGGTGCTGGAGGCTAAGTACTCGGGGTGCTGGTTGCTGGGCCCTGGGAGTGCTGGGTACCATGCGTAAGCGGGTGCAGGGTATCTCTTGCTGCTGGGTGCTGGGGATGCTGGGTGCTGGGGGTGCTGGGCACTGGGGCTGCTGGGTGCTGGGCATATCCAGGGGCTGTGTGTTGGTGGTGGGTGTGCTAGGTTGTGCGCATGTCCGAGAATGAGTGCTGGGCCATGGGGGTGCTGGGTGGAGGGTACGATGGGTGCATGTCGTGGTTTAACCCCAGCCTGCAAATAAACCCCACGCAGCCGCTGGCTCTCCTCCCCCCCACACCCCGTGGGATGGGGGAGAGAATCTGGAGGGCACAAGTAGGAAAACTCCCGGGTTGAGATAAAAACAGTTTAATGATTGAAATAAAACGAAGTAGTACAGTAATAATAACAATGAGAACAACAACAACAACAGACGATACAAAGCAGGCAATGCACAATGCAACTGCTCACCGCTGTCGACTGTGTGTAGCGAACGGGGGGGGGGGAGAGCCCCCTCCCCCTGCCCCCTCCCATTTTTTATACTGAGCAGGATGTCACATGCTATAGAATACCCCATTGGCCAGCTAGGTCAACTACCCCGGCTGTGCTCCCCACCCCCGCCCCCTCCCCCCCCGAGCTTCCTGTGGGAGGCCGAAAAGAGAGAACAAAAGTCTCCCGGTGCAAGCACCGCCCAGCAACAGCCAAAGCATTAAGGGGCCATCAACGCTCCTCTCACACCAAACCCAAAAGCCAGCACACCCCCCAAGCTACTGGGAAGAAAGTTAACTCTGTCCCAGCCGGAAGCAGGACAGTGCTGAGTGCTGTGTATGTCCGGGTGCTGGGCATGTCTGGGTGCGGGGTACTGCGCACTGGGGGTGCTGGGTGTGAGACGTGTGGGGGTGCTGGATGGTGGGTGTTTGGTGTGCTGAGTACAGAGCACTGGGGATGGTGGCTGCTGAGCACTGTGGGTACTATGCGTAAGCGGGTGCAGGGTATCTCTTGCTGCTGGGTGCTGGGGCTACTGGGTGCTGGGGATATTGTGTGCTGGGCACAGGCGTGCTTGGTGCTGGGCATGTCCAGGTGCTTGGCATGACCGGGTGCTGGGCGCTGGGAACGCTGGTTGCTGCGGTGCTGGCTGCTGGGCCCTGGGGGTGCTGGGTGCTGAGCGCTGCGGGTGCTGGGCATTCCGGGTGCTATGTGCTGATCACTGGCGATGTTGGGGGCTGGTTTGCTGGGATCTGGGCAGTGGTGTGTTGAGTGCTGGGCATGTTTGGGTGCTGGGCATTTCTGGGTGCTGCATACTGGGCACTGGCGGTGTGGGGTGGTGGGGGTGCTGTGTGCTGGGCATGTCCGGGTGGTGGGTGTTGGGCAGTGGGAGTGTTGGGTGCTAGGTACTGGGGTGCTGGGCCCGGTATTGCTAGGTACTCTGCATAACGGAGTGCACGGTATGTCTTGGTGCTGGATGCCTGGTGCTGGAGCTACTGGGTGCTGGGTTGTGGGCATATGCGGTGCTTCATGCTGGGCATATGCGGTGCTGGGTGGCTGTGCTGGGGTTGCTGGTGCTGTGCTCTGGGGATGCTGGATTCCTGGCACGTGCGTGGGCTGTGTGCTGGGCCCTGGTTGTGCCGGGTATGTGTGGGTGCTGGGTGTTGGGCAGTGTGGGTGCTGTGTGGTGGGCCCTGGACACGACCGGGTGCAGGGTGCTGAGCACCGGGGTGTTGGGTGCTTGGCACGACTGGGTGCTGAGTGCTAGGCACTGGGGTTGGTGGCTGCTGGGAGCTAGAGGTGCTGGCTGTGGGCATTTCCAGTTGCTGGTCATGACCGGGTGCTGGGTCTTGTGGGTGCTGGGTGTGCCCCGGTGCTGGGCATGTCCTGATGCTGTGTGCTCGGCACTTGTTGTTCTGGGTGGTGGGCAGTGAGGGTGCTGGGCGCTGGGGATGCTGGGCAATGCGGTGCTGGGCAGTGGGGCTGCTGGGTGCTGGGCATGTCCAGGGGCTGTGTGTTGGCGGTGGGTGTGCTAGGTTGTGCGCATGTCTGGGAATGAGTGCTGGGCCATGGGGGTGCTGGGTGGAGGGTATGATGGGTGCATGTCGTGGTTTAACCCCAGCCTGCAAAAAAACCCCACGCAGCCGCTGGCTCTCCTCCCCCCCCCACCCCGTGGGATGGGGGAGAGAATCGAGAAGGCACAAGTAGGAAAGCTCCCGGGTTGAGATAAAAACAGTTTAATGATTGAAATAAAACGAAGTAGAACAGTAATAATAACAATGAGAACAACAACAACAACAGACGATACAAAGCAGGCAATGCACAATGCAACTGCTCACCGCTGCCGACCGCGTGTCATGAACTGGGGCGGGGGGGGGGGGGGAGAGTCGTGTCCTCCCCCTGCCCCCTCCCATTTTTTATTCTGAGCAGGATGTCACATGCTATAGAATACCCCATTGGCCAGCTAGGTCAACTACCCCGGCTGTGTTCCGCCCCCCCCCCCGCCACCCCCCCGGGTGAGACAAAAGTCTCCCGGTGCAAGCACCGCCCAGCAACAGCCAAAGCATTAAGGGGCCATCAACGCTCCTCTCACACCAAACCCAAAAGCCAGCACACCCCCCAAGCTACTGGGAAGAAAGTTAACTCTGTCCCAGCCGGAAGCAGGACAGTGCTGAGTGCTGTGTATGTCCGGGTGCTGGGCATGTCTGGGTGCGGGGTACTGCGCACTGGGGGTGCTGGGTGGTGGGGGAGCTGGATGGTGGGTGTTTGGTGTGCTGAGTACAGAGCACTGGGGGTGCTGGGTGTGAGACGTGTGGGGGTGCTGGATGGTGGGTGTTGGGTATGCTGGTTGCTGGGCACTGGGGATGCTGCGTGTGAGACGTGTGGGGGTGCTGGATGGTAGGTGTTTGGTGTGCTGAGTACAGAGCACTGGGGGTGGTGGATGCTGAGCGCTGCGGGTGCTGGGTGCTGGGCATGTCCGGGTGCTATGTGCTGATCACTGGAGATGTTGGGGGCTGGTTTACTGGGATCTGGGCAGTGGTGTGTTGAGTGCTGGGCATGTTTGGGTGCTGGCCATGTCTGGGTGCTGGGTACTGGGCGCTGGCTGTGTGGGGCAGTGGGGGTGCTGTGTGCTGGGCACGTCTGGGTGGTGGGTGTTGGGCAGTGGCAGTATTGGGTTCTAGATACTGGGGTGCTGGGCCCTGGTATTGCTGGCTACTATACATAACTGAGTGCAGGGTATGTCTTGGTGCTGGATGCTGGGTACTGGAGGTACTGGGTGCTGGGTGTTGGGCATATGCGGTGCTAGGTGCTGGGCATATGCGGTGCTGGGTGGCTGTGCTGGGGTTGCTGGGTGCTGTGCTGTGAGGGTGCTGGATTCCTGACATGTGCGTGTGCTGTGTGCTGGGCCCTGGTTGTGCCGGGTATGTGTGAGTGCTGGGTGTTGGGCAGTGTGGGTGCTGTGTGGCGGGGCCTGGGCATGTCTGGGTGCTGGGCGGTCGGGATGCTGGGCGGTGGGCAGCAGAGAAGCTGCCTGCTGGGCATGTCTGAGTGCTGGGCATGCGTGGGTGCTGGGTACTGGGCAGTGGCGGTGGTGGGCGGTGGTGGTGCTGTGTGCTGGGCATGTCTGGGTGCTGGGCATGTGTGGGTGCTGGGTACTGGGCAGTGGGGGTGGTGGCGGTGGTGGTGCTGTGTGCTGGGCATGTTGGGCTGCTGGGTTTTGGGCGGTGGGCGTGCTGGGTGTGTGCGTGTGTTGGTTTCTGGGCACTGGGGGTGCTGGGTGTTGTGCACTGGGGTTGCTGGGTGCTGGGCATGTCCGGGTGGCGGGCACCGCTGGGTGCTGGGCCCTGAGGTTGCTGCGTGCTGGGCACTGGGCTTGCTGGTGCTGCTGGTGCGGGTGCTGGGGGCTAGGTGTTGTCCGAAAAGCGGATTCGTGCCCGGCGTGGAAGGAACTGTTGGAGTGACCATGGGTCGGAATAGGAGCGCGTTCCCGGAGTAATGAGGAGTCCCAATGTGGGTATGGTCATTCTCCTTTATTTCAAGATATTGTGCTACTTTTATAAGCTAGCCACAGTAACACGCGCACCTCCGAATCCTCTATTGGTTTACAGTCAGCAAGCACACGAATCTGAACATACACAGATTGGTCAAAAGCAGGTGTCCACGCGAACGCTTCCTGCGCCTGCATTCCGTTACATAATCTACTGATATTTACATTCCTCAGCCTGTTTTTCCTACTCTACTATCACTTCAGAGACTCTAAAACTACAATTGCTCTTTAGCAGCCTTCTACTATTACTAACAAATCCTCAGTGCTTGGAATGTTCATAGGATGACCGTTATTTAATAAAAATCCCTCCACAAGGAACCAATTCCACACGCTCAGGAGAGAGATTGTTTTATTCAGGCCTGGGTGCTCAGTGGACTTGCCTCAAATGAAGCACACCAGTTCTAATCACCTTTCTGTTTGTATCCATGCTTCTCATACATATTTTCAGTTTCTCTTTTACATATTCCTTAAATTTCCGAGAACCGATTATAATATTACATCATCCTAGACACATGTGCACTAAAACCTTTAGGGTCTCCTTGAGGGTCTCGGGTGGTCTGTGGTGGTCGGCGGGGTAGTGAACTCTTCGTGAACCTGTTCCTTTCTTTCCTTATAAGGTCGAGGTTTGTCTCCGAGCCACGTCTGGACTCCGTTTGTTTACGGTTCTCGTTTCCAAGGTTACTCTTCACTAGAGTCTAACACTGCTTCCAGGAGACACGATTTAGACTACAATTCTACACACCTGCAAACACCACACCTGCTAGTTCCCTAACTTCTAAGCCACAAGTCTTCATTGTGTAGAATTACAGAAGCGAGCCGAGGTACTGGGGCTACTGGTTGCTGGGCCCTGGGAGTGCTGGATACCATGCATAATTGGGTGCAGGGTATGTCTTGCTGGTGGATGCTGGGCACTGGGGCTGCTGGGCATGTCTCGATGCTGTGTGTTGGCGGTGGGTGTGCTGGGTTGTGCGCATGTCCGGGAATTCGTGCTGGGCCCTGGGAGTGCTGGGTGCGGGGAGCTAGGGGTGCTGGCTGTGGGCATTTCCAGGTACTGGTCATGACCAGTGCTGGTTGTTGGGTCTTGTGGGTGCTGGGCGTGTGCAGGTGCTGGGCACGTCCGGATGCTGTGTGCTCGGCACTTGGAGTTCTGGGTGGTGGGCAGTGAGGGTGCGCACCAAACACCCACCATCCAGCACGCCCACAAGTCTCACACCCAGCACCCGCAGTGGCAGGAACCAGCATACCCAACACCCAGCACACCCACTGCCCAGGACCTGCATACGCTGCATTGAACCCAGCACCCCCAGCACCCGGTAACCGATAGCCCCAGCGCCCAGCACGCCAGGGTCCAGCAACCAACACACGCCCAAAACCCAGCACCCAGCACCCCCACCGCCCAAAACCCAGCACCCCGACGTGCCCAGCACACAGCAGCCCCAGGTACCACCACCCCCAGCGCCAAGCACCCAGCACCACCATTGCTCAGCACCTGGACATGCCCAGCACCTAGCACCACCCCCCCAGTGCCCAACACCCAGCACCCACACATACCCAGCACAACCAGGGCCCAGCACACAGTACACGCACATGCCAGGAATCCAGCACCCTCACAGCACAGCACCCAGCAACCCCAGCACAGCCACCCAGCACCGCATATGCCCAACACCCAGCACTGCATATGCCCAGCACCCGGGACCTCCAGCACCAAGCATCCAGCACCAAGACATACCCTGCACTCAGTTTTGCATATTGCCGAGCAATGCCAGGGCCCAGCACCCCCAGTACCTAGCACCCAGCACTCCCACTGCCCAGTACCCAGCACCCCGACATGCCCAGCACACAGCACCCGCACCGCCCCGCACTGCCAGTTCCCAGTACCCAGCACCCAGACATGGCCAGCACCCAGACAAACATGCCCAGCGCCCAACACACCAGAACACAGCAAACCAGCCCCCAAGAACACCAGTGATCAGCACATAGCACCTGGACATGCCCAGCACCTGCAGCACTCAGCACCCCAAACACCCACCATACAACACACCCACAGGTCTCACACACTTCCGCCCAGTGCCCGGAAACCAGCATACCCAACACTCAGCATCCAGCACCCCCACCCCCCAGCACCCAGTGCCCAGCACGCTGCACTTAGACATGGCCAGCACCCGGACATGCTCAGCACCCAGCAACACAGGGGCACAGAACCCAGCACCCCCAGCACCCAGAAACCAACCACCCCAGCGTCCAGCACCCAGTACACCCAGGGCCCGGCAACCAACACCCGCACATGCCCAGCACCCCCACCACCCAGCACAGGGACACGCCCAGCACCCAGCACACCCAAAGACCATCACCCCCAGCGCCAAGCACCCAGCACCGCCATTGCCTAGCACCCGGACATGCCCAGCACCCAGCACCACCACCGCCCACCACGGCCAGCGCACAGTACCCAGCACCCGGACATGCCCAGCACTCAGACATGCCTAGCAGGCAGCTTCCCTGCTCCCCATCGCCCAGAACCTCCAGTGCCCATCACCCAGCACCCAGACATGCCCAGTGCCCACCACACAGCACCCACACTGCCCAACACCCACACATACCCAGCACAACCAGGGAAGAGCACACAGCACACGCACGTGCCAAGAAACAAGCACCCCCAGAGCACAGAACCCAGCAACTCCAGAGCACAGGCCCAGCACCGGATATGCCCAGCACCCAGTACCTCCAGCACCAAGAGATACCCTGCACTCAGTTATGCATAGTACCCAGCAACACCAGGGCCCCGCAACCGCACCAGCCAGCACCCAGCAACCCGAGTGCCCAGCCCCCATCAACCTCAGGGCCCAGCCCCCAGCACCCGCACATTCCCAGCACCCAGCAACCCCACTGCCCAACCCACCCCCCGGACATGCCCAGCACATAGCACCCCCAGGGACCACCACCCCCAGCGCCCAGTACCCAGCACCTGGACATGCCCAGCACCCAAACATGCCCAGCACGCTACACACCAGAACACAGCAAACCAGCCCCCAACATCCCCAGTGATCAGCACGTAGCACCCGGACGTGCCCAGCACCCAGCACGCCCAGCACCCAGTACACCAAACACCCACCACCATACAGGTCTCGCAGCCAGCACCTCCCCAGTGCCCAGAAACCAGCATACCCAACACCCCCACAGCCCAAGAACCCGTTTACCCAGCATCCAGACATGCCCAGCACTCGGACATACACAGCACCCCCAGGGCCCAGCACTAACTCCTGGACAGGCGCACAACCCAGCACCCCAACCGCCAACAAACAGCACCTGGACATGCCCACCACTCAGCAGCCCCAGTGCCCAGCACCCAGCACCGCAACAGCCAGCATCCCCAGCGTCCAGCACCCTCACCGCCGACCACCCAGAACCCCAAGTGCCGAGCACACAGCATCCGCACATGCCCAGCACCTCGAGACGCCCAGCACCTGGTCATGTCCAGCAACTGAAATGCCCAAAGCCAGCACCCCTAGCTCCCAGCAGCCAGTACCCCCAGTGCCCAGCATCAGTCATGCCAAAGACGAGGACATGCCCAGCACCCAACACCCCAGTGGCCAACACCTAATACCCCCAGCACCCAGCAGCAAGACATACCCTGCACCCGCTTATGCATAGTACCCAGCACTCCTAGCCCCCAGCAGTCGTGCCGCCCAGCACCCAGCAACCCCAGTGCACAGCACCCACTAACCCCAGTGCCCAGCATCCCCAGCGCACAGCATCCGGCATATGGGCATACCCAGCACACGGACATACCCACTAGCCAGCACCCCTAGTGCCCAGCACCCAAAACTCCCTCCATCCATCACCCAGACATGCCCAGTGCTCAGCGCCCCCAACAGCCAGGATCAGAAAATGCCCAGCAACAAGCACTCCCATGCCTACCACCACCAGTGCCCAATAACCAGCACACAGACAATGCCCACCAGCCAGCATCCAGAACCCAGCGCCAAGCACTCAGTACACAGGCATGCCCAGCACCCTGATATGCATAGTCCCCAGCACCCCCACTGCCCAGCAGTCCCAGTGCCCCGGACCCATCACTTGGACATGCTCAGCACCCAGAGATGTCCAGCACCCCGCATGCCCAGTGCCTGGAACCCAGTACCCCCAATGACCAGCACCCAGCACAGCCAGTGCCCAGCACTGCCTGTAGCCAGCATCCACCACCCAGGCACGATCATCGCCTGCCCATTCCCAGCACCAAATCCTCCCAGTGCCCAGCACAGGGACATGGCGAGCACCCAGATATGCCCAACACCCAGCAACCGCAGCACCCAGACCTGTCCAGAACCCACTCCACTCAGGGCCTAGCACACAGTACCCCCACGACCCAGCACCGACACATGCCCAGCACCAAGCACTGCCAAAGATCCCAAGGGGTGCTAGGTGTGCTGGATGTTGCGCATTTGCGGTGCTGGAGATGGCTGGGTGCTGGGCAGCTGAGAAGGGGCTGTAAAGGGAAGGTGAGCACTGCGAACATATTTCAGTCCTGGCAAAACGTGTGTGGGAGCTCGACGGGGCGCTTGTCTGCTTTGCAGTTGGGCTGCGGCAAGGTTGACGGTTGAGTGCTACGGCAAGCGCCTAGCCCCGGTGGTGGTGGACACCTCAAAGGGCTGCCGGGGCAGGCGAGTGCAATGAACGCCAGTCATCTTGGTTCCCTCTGTGTTGGAGCGCCATCTGGTGGGTAGACGTTTCAGAGCCTGGCTCTGCTGAAGCTAAGATGTAGGTTGATGTTTAGGTGGGAGACCAAAGAGAAGGGAGCAGGGGTTGGTGGGGCTGAGGAGGGGCTGACAAGAGATCGTGAGGGCCAGCATCAGCCTTCATTCCTGGCCACGTCTGCCCCAGAGCCCCATGTGGTGGGTGGCCGCTTCGGAGCTTGGCCCTGATGAGGAGAAGGGATATGTCGAGGATAACTGGGGGAACAGACACAGAGCGCTGGTGTTGGTGGGGCTGAGAAGGGGGTGCCAAGGGACCGTGAGGGCCAACATCAGCCTTGGTTCCTGGCTATCTCAATGCCAAGCCCCATGTGGAGCGTGGCCGCTTCGGAGCTCTGCCCTGATGAGGGTCAGGGCTAGGTTGAGGTTAGGTGGGAGAACAGACACAGAGATCCGGTGTTAGTGGGGCTGCCTAGGGACAGCAAAGGAAAGGTGAGGGCGAGCATCAGCCTTGGTTCCTGGCTACTTCAGTGCCAAGGCCCATGTGTAGCGTGGCCACTTCGGAGCTTGGCCCTGATGAGGGTAAGGGCAAGGTTGAGGTTAGGTGGGAGAACAGGCACAGAACCACGGTGTTGGTGGGGCTGCCTAGGGACTGCAAAAGGAAGGTGAGAGCCACCATCAACCTTGGTTCCTGGCTACTTCAGTGCCTGAGCCCCATGTCGAGGGTAGCCTCTTCGGAGCTTGGCTCCGCTAAGAGTAAGGCATATGTCGAGGATAAGTGGGAGAACAGAGACAGAGCTTCGGTTTGGTCGGGCTACCAAGGGAAGGTGAGGGCCAGCATCAAGCTGCATTTCTGGTTACCTTAGTGCCAAGCTCCACGTGGAGGGTGGCCGCTTCGGAGCTTGGCTCCGATGAGGGTCAGGGATAGGTCGATGTTAGGTGCGAGCAGAGACACAGAGCCCCGGTGTTGGTGGGCCTGAGAAGGAGCTGCCAAGAGCCCGTGAGGGCCAGCCTCAGCCTTGCTTCCTGCCTACTTCAGTGCCAAGCCCCATGTGGTCGGTGGCCACTTCGGAGCTTGGCCCTGATGAGGGTCAGGGCTAGGTTGAGGTTAGGTGGGAGAACAGGCAGAGAGTCCCGGTGTTGGTGGGGCTGCCTAGGGACTGCAAATGGAAGGTGAGAGCCACAATCAACCTTGGTTTCTGGCTACTTCAGTGCCTGAGCCCCATGTCGAGGGTGGCCTCTTCGGAGCTTGGCCGTGAGGGCTAGCATCAGCCTTGGTTCCTGGCTACTTCAGTGCCTAGCTCCATGTGGCCGGTGACCACTTCGGAGCTTGGCCCTGATGAGGGTCTGGGCTAGGTTGAGGTAAGGTGGGAGAACAGAGACAGAGCCCCGGCATTAGTGCGGCTGAGAAGGGGCTGCGCAGTGATCGTGAGGACCAGCATCTACCTTGGTTCTTGGCTGCCTCAGTGCCTAAGCCCCACATGAAGAGTGGTCCCTTTGGAGCTTGGCTCCGATGAGGGTAAGGGATAGGTCGCTGTTAGATGCGAGCACAGACACAGAGCCCCGGTATTGGTGGGGCCGACAAGAGACCGTGAGGGCCAGCATCGAGATGCATTTCTGGTTACCTTAGCGCCAAGCTCCACGTGGAGGGTGGCCGCTTCGGAGCTTGGCTCCGATGAGGGTCAGGGATAGGTCGATGTTAGGTGCGAGCAGAGACACAGAGCCCCGGTGTTGGTGGGCCTGAGAAGGAGCTGCCAAGAGCCCGTGAGGGCCAGCCTCAGCCTTGCTTCCTGCCTACTTCAGTGCCAAGCCCCATGTGGTCGGTGGCCACTTCGGAGCTTGGCCCTGATGAGGGTCTCGGCTAGGTTGAGGTTAGGAGGGAGAACAGGCAGAGAGCCCCGGTGTAGGTGGGCTTGCCTAGGGACTGCAAATGGAAGGTGAGGGCCACCATCAACCTTGGTTTCTGGCTACTTCAGTGCCTAGCTCCATGTGGCCGGTGGCCACTTCGGAGCTTGGCTCTGATGAGGGTCTGGGCTAGGTTGAGGTAAGGTGGGAGAACAGGCACAGAGCCCCGGCATTGGTGCGGCTGAGAAGGGGCTGCGCAGTGATTTGAGGACCAGTATCTACCTTGGTACTTGGCTGCCTCAGTGCCTAAGCCCCACATGAAGAGTGGTCGCTTCGGAGTTTGGCTCCGATAAGGGTAAGGGATAGGTCGGTGTTAGATGCGAGCAGAGACACAGAGCCCCGGTATTGGTGGGGCCAACAAGAGACCGTGAGGGCCAGCATGGAGATGCATTTCTGGTTACCTTAGTGCCAAGCTGCATGAGGTCGTTGGCCACTTCGGAGCTTGGCCCTGATGAGGGTCAGGGCTAGGTTGAGGTTAGGTGGGAGAACAGGCACAGAGCCCCGGTGTTGGTGGGGCTGCCTAGGGACTGCAAATGGAAGGTGAGGGCCACCATCAACCTTGGTTCCTGGCTACTTCAGTGCCTGTGCCCCATGTCGCCGGTGGCCTCTTCGGAGCTTGGCCGTGAGGGCCAGCATCAGCCTTGGTTCCTGGCTACTTCAGTGCCTAGCTCCATGTGGCCGGTGACCACTTCGGAGCTTGGCTCCGATGAGGGTAAGGTATAGGTGGGTGTTAGATGCGAGCACAGCCACAGAGCCCCGGTATTGGTGGGGCCGACAAGAGACCGTGAGGGCCAGCATCGAGATGCATTTCTGGTTACCTTAGTGCCAAGCTCCATGAGGTCGTTGGCCACTTCTGAGCTTGGCCCTGATGAGGGTCAGGGCTAGGTTGAGGTTAGGTGGGAGAACAGGCACAGAGCCCCGGTGTTGGTGGGGCTGCCTAGGGACTGCAAATGGAAGGATGAGGGCCACCATCAACCTTGGTTCCTGGCTACTTCAGTGCCTGAGCCCCATGTCGAGGGTGGCCTCTTCGGTGCTTGGCCGTGAGGGCTAACATCAGCCTTGGTTCCTGGCTACTTCAGTGCCTAGCTCCATGTGGCCGGTGGCCACTTCGGAGCTTGGCCCTGATGAGGGTCTGGGCTAGGTTGAGGTAAGGTGGGAGAACAGAGACAGAGCCCCGCCATTGGTGCGGCTGAGAAGGGGCTGCGAAGTGATCGTGAGAGCCAGCATCAACCTTGTTTCCTGGCTACTTCAGTGCCAAGCCCCATGGGGAGGGTGGCCGCTTCGGAGGTGGCCCTGGTGAGGGTCAGGGATATGTTGAGGATAAGTGGGAGAACAGCGACAGAGCCCCGGTGTTGGTGGGGCTGAGAAGGAGCTGCCAAGAGACCGTGAGGGCCAGCATCCGCCTTGGTTCCTTGCTACTTCAGTGCCTAGCTCCATGTGGCCACTTCGGAGCTTGGCCCTGATGAGGGTAAGGGATAGGTCGCTGTTAGGTGCGAGCAGAGATACAGTGCCACGGTGTTGATGGGGCTGAGAAGTGGCTGCCAAGAGATCGTGAGGGCCAGCATCGTCCTTGATTCCTGGCTATTTCTGTGCCTGAGCCGGAGGAGGTGGGTGGCCGTTTCGGAGCTTGCCTCTGAGGTTCTGCGTAGATAACGAGATCCTTCTGCATTAGTTAACGCCACCCCCCACATGGACTCCAACGACCCTTCCCGGTCCCACCACCCCTCTCCGTTATTCTCAAACCTAAATATCAACCTTTGCCTTACCATCTCTCGAGCCCATTTCGTAAACGGCTTCCCACCAGAGGGCGCTCCAACACAGAAAGAACCAGGATTGAAAGCTGTTTCTGGCTCTTGCCTTTCGTGGCAGCCCTTTCCGAGGGAGCTGCTCTCGCTCTACCACCCAACCAGCAACCTTACCACAGCCCAACTGCAAAGCAGTCGATCCCCTCTTCGGGCTCCCATAAACTAACAGGCAGGACTGAAAGATGCTGGTGGCTCTCACCTCCCCTTGATAGACCCTTCTCAGCTGCCCAACACCCAGCCAGCTCCAGCACCCCAAATGTGCCATATGCACCACACCTAGCACTCCTTGCTACACATTGGTGGTGCCTGGTGCTAGGCATGTTCCGTTGCTGAGTCGTGGGTTGTTGGGCACTGCGGGGACTGGCTTCTTGTCATGTCCTGGTGCTGGGGCTGCTGAGTGCTGTGTGCTGGGCTCGGGGGCTGCTGGGTGCTGTGTGCTGGGCTCCGGGGCTGCTGGGCATGTCGAGGTGCTGTGCATTGGCAGTGCGTGTGCTGGGTTGTGTGCATGTGTGGGAATCAGTGCTGGGCGACGGGAGTGCTGGGCCCTGGCAGTGCTGGGTGGAGGGTATGATGGGTGCATGTGTTGGTTTAACCCCAGCCTGCAAATAAACCCCACGCAGCCGCTGGCTCACGTCCCCCCTCCACCCCGTGGGATGGGGGAGAGAATCGGGAGGGCACAAGTAGGAAAACTCCCGGGTTGAGATAAAAACAGTTTAATGATTGAAATAAAACGAAGTAGAACAGTAATAATAACAATGAGAACAACAACAACAACAGACGATACAAAGCAGGCAATGCAGAATGCAACTGCTCACCGCTGTCGACCGCGTGTCGCGAACGGGGGGGGGAGAGCCCCCTCCCCCTGCCCCCTCCCATTTTTTATTCTGAGCAGGATGTCACATGCTATAGAATACCCCATTGGATAGCTGGGTCAACTATGCCGGCTGTGCTCCCCATCCCCCCGCCCCCCCAACGCCCCCCGAGCTTTCTGTGGGAGGCCGAAAAGAGAAAACAAAAGTCTCCCGGTACAAGCACCGCCCAGCAACAGCCAAAGTATTAAGGGGCCATCAACGCTCCTCTCACACCAAACCCAAAAGCCAGCACACCCCCCCCAAGCTACTGGGAAGAAAGTTAACTCTGTCCCAGCCGGAAGCAGGACAGTGCAGTGCACTGGAGTTCTGAGTGCTGGGTCCTAGGGGTACTGTGTATGTTCGGGTGCTGGGCATATCCGCGTGCGGGTACTGGGCAGTTGGGGTGGTGGTGGTACTGGATGCTGGGCATTGGGTATGCTGGTTTCTGGGCACTGGGGGTGGTGGGTGCTGAGCGCAGCGTGTGCTGGCTGCTATGTGCAGATCACTGGGGATGGTGGGGGCTGGTTTGCTGCTTTCTGGTGTGTTGGGCGCTGGGCATGTTTGGGTGCTGGGCATGTCTGGGTGCTGGGCACGGGCAGTGGGGGTGCTGGGTACGTCCGGGTGGTGGGTATTGGGCGGTGGGAGTGCTGGGTGCTAAGTACTGGGGATGCTGGGCCCTGGCATTGCTTGGTACTATGCATAACTGAGTGCAGGGTATGTCTTGGTGCTGGCCATATCCGGTGCTGGCCATATCCGGTGCTAGGTGTGTGCTCTGGGTTTGCTGGGTGCTGTGCTGTGAGGGTGCTGGATTCCTGGCATGTGCGTGTGCTGTGCCTTGGTTGTGCTGGGTATGTGTGGGTGTTGGGCAGTATGGGTGCTGCGTGGTGGGCGCTGGGCATGTGCCGGTGCTGGGTGATGGGCACTGGAGGTCCTGGGCGATGGGGAGCAGGGAAGCTGCCTGGTAGGAATGTCTCAGTGCTGGGCATATCCGGGTGCTTGGTACTGTGCACTGGTGGTGGTGGTACTGGGTGCTGGGCATGTCCCGGTGCTAGGCAATGGCGGTGCTGGGTGCTTGGCGCTGGGCGTGATAGTCTTTGGGTGTGCTGGGTGGTGGGGGTGCTGGGCATGTGCGGGTGTTGGTTGCTGGGCCCTGGGTGTACTGGGTGCTGGACACTGGGGTGGTTGGTTTCTGGGCACTGGGCCTTCTGGGTTCTGTGGACTGGGGTTGCTGGGTGCTGGGCATGTCTGGGTGCTGGGCAATGGCTGGCTGCTGGGTTCTGGGCCCTGAGGTTGCTGGGTGCTGGGCACCGGCCTTGCTGGGTGCTGGCTGGTGTGGGTGCTGGGGGCTAAGTGCTGGGTATTATGCATAAGCAGGTGCAGGGTATCTCTTGCTGCTCGATGCTGGGGCTACTGGGTGCTGGGCACTAGGGCGGCTGGGCGTGTCCAGGGGCTGTGTGTTGGCGGTGGGTGTGCTAGGTTGTGCGCATGTCTGGGAATGAGTGCTGGGCCATGGGGGTGCTGGGTGGAGGGTATGATGGGTGCATGTCATGGTTTAACCTGGCATGTGTGTGTGCTGGGCCCTGGTTGTGCTAGGTATGTGTGGGTGCTGGGTATTGGGCAGTGTGGGAGCTGTGTGGCGGGGCCTGGGCATGTCCAGGTGCTGGGCGGTCGGGGTGCTGGGCGGTCGCGATGCTGGGCGGTGGGCAGCAGGGAAGCTGCCTGCTGGGCACATCTGGGTGCTGGGCATGTCCAGGTGCTGGGCAGTGGTAGTGCTGGGTGCGTGGTGCTGGGGGTGGTGGTCCCTGGTGGTGCTGCATGCTGGGCATGTCCGGGTGCTGGGTGGTTGGAGTGTTGGGTGCATGCGAATGTTGGTTTCTGAGCCCTGGGAGTGCTGGGCACTGGGGCTGTTGGTTTCTGGGCGCTGGGGCTTCTGGGTTGTGTGCACTGGGGTTGCTGGGTGCTGGGCATGTCTGGGTGCTGGGCAATGGCTGGCTGCTGGGTTCTGGGCCCTGAGGTTGCTGGGTACCGGCCTTGCTGGGTGCTGGCTGGTGTGGGTGCTGGAGGCTAAGTACTCGGGGTGCTGGTTGCTGGGCCCTGGGAGTGCTGGGTACCATGCGTAAGCGGGTGCAGGGTATCTCTTGCTGCTGGGTGCTGGGGATGCTGGGTGCTGGGGGTGCTGGGCACTGGGGCTGCTGGGTGCTGGGCATATCCAGGGGCTGTGTGTTGGTGGTGGGTGTGCTAGGTTGTGCGCATGTCCGAGAATGAGTGCTGGGCCATGGGGGTGCTGGGTGGAGGGTACGATGGGTGCATGTCGTGGTTTAACCCCAGCCTGCAAATAAACCCCACGCAGCCGCTGGCTCTCCTCCCCCCTCCACCCCGTGGGATGGGGGAGAGAATCGGGAGGGCACAAGTAGGAAAACTCCCGGGTTGAGATAAAAACAGTTTAATGGTTGAAATAAAACGAAGTAGAACAGTAATAATAACAATGAGAACAACAACAACAGACGATACAAAGCAGGCAATGCACAATGCAACTGCTCACCGCTGTCGACTGTGTGTAGCGAACGGGGGGGGGGGGAGAGCCCCCTCCCCCGCCCCCTCCCATTTTTTATACTGAGCAGGATGTCACATGCTATAGAATACCCCATTGGCCAGCTAGGTCAACTACCCCGGCTGTGTTCTGCCCCCCCCCCCCCCGCGTGAGACAAAAGTCTCCCGGTGCAAGCACCGCCCAGCAACAGCCAAAGCATTAAGGGGCCATCAACGCTCCTCTCACACCAAACCCAAAAGCCAGCACACCCCCCAAGCTACTGGGAAGAAAGTTAACTCTGTCCCAGCCGGAAGCAGGACAGTGCTGAGTGCTGTGTATGTCCGGGTGCTGGGCATGTCTGGGTGCGGGGTACTGCGCACTGGGGGTGCTGGGTGGTGGGGGAGCTGGATGGTGGGTGTTTGGTGTGCTGAGTACAGAGCACTGGGGGTGCTGGGTGTGAGACGTGTGGGGGTGCTGGATGGTGGGTGTTGGGTATGCTGGTTGCTGGGCACTGGGGATGCTGCGTGTGAGACGTGTGGGGGTGCTGGATGGTAGGTGTTTGGTGTGCTGAGTACAGAGCACTGGGGATGGTGGATGCTGAGCGCTGCGGGTGCTGGGTGCTGGGCATGTCCGGGTGCTATGTGCTGATCACTGGAGATGTTGGGGGCTGGTTTGCTGGGATCTGGGCAGTGGTGTGTTGAGTGCTGGGCATGTTTGGGTGCTGGCCATGTCTGGGTGCTGGGTACTGGGCGCTGGCTGTGGTGGGGCAGTGGGGGTGCTGTGTGCTGGGCACGTCCGGGTGGTGGGTGTTGGGCAGTGGCAGTATTGGGTTCTAGATTCTGGGGTGCTGGGCCCTGGTATTGCTGGCTACTATACATAACTGAGTGCAGGGTATGTCTTGGTGCTGGATGCTGGGTACTGGAGGTACTGGGTGCTGGGTGTTGGGCATATGCGGTGCTAGGTGCTGGGCATATGCAGTGCTGGGTGGCTGTGCTGGGGTTGCTGGGTGCTGTGCTGTGAGGGTGCTGGATTCCTGACATGTGCGTGTGCTGTGTGCTGGGCCCTGGTTGTGCCGGGTATGTGTGAGTGCTGGGTGTTGGGCAGTGTGGGTGCTGTGTGGCGGGGCCTGGGCATGTCTGGGTGCTGGGCGGTCGGGATGCTGGGCAGTGGGCAGCAGAGAAGCTGCCTGCTGGGCATGTCTGAGTGCTGGGCATGCGTGGGTGCTGGGTACTGGGCAGTGGCGGTGGTGGGCGGTGGTGGTGCTGTGTGCTGGGCATGTCTGGGTGCTGGGCATGTGTGGGT
>NW_027441639.1:0-50000 GCF_964195595.1 Calonectris borealis
TTTCCTCTGTTCTGCTCCCTGACCCTGTTTCTCTTTTGCCATGTCCTGCAGGGCTCCTCATTCCTTTTTTATCAACTTATCCATTTCACTGTCCTTTTCCCTGTATCTTACTTTGTCTGCTCCTCGGTCCTTCTTCCTCATTTTATTTTTTTCTTTCTATTCCTTCACTGTAGTTTCGTTCTCTGTATCTGCTGCTCCAGTAACGATTGCCGAGTTGTCTCGCTACAGGCACCGAGCCCTGGAGCAGACTCGCTCCTGGAACTTAAACGCATTAACGAATAAACACTTGCTGTGTCCTTTGCTCTCATGGCTGTGCCTGTAGTCCTTTGTACATGGTGAGTGACTGTCAGAGTCCAGGGAGCAGGCTAAATAGCGGGTGTGAGGGGCCATGGCTGCACGTGCGGGCTGGGGCTGGAGGAGCTCCAGGGGGGCCAGTGAGGCTGATGGTGATGGCCCCTCTATGTCAAAGGGCTGTAGCCCCAGGGGATGGTGCTGCCGGGGCACGCATGCCTGAGCGTGCCGATGAGCCGCACATTTCTGACGCACCGGTGCAACAGGCTGACGGTCAGTTGGAGTCAGGCCCCCTCAGGCTGCTTGCAGGGATTTTCTGAGAGCCGGTGGAGAGGAGGCAGGAAGAGGCGCAGGAGATGGCTGCCCCCACCCCTCTGGGTACCCGGAGGCCTTCCCACCCCCTGGAAAAGGTGCCGGGTGCTTCCCCAACTCAAGAAAACTCCTCCAGCCCTGCTCACCCCTGCAGCTGTCCTCCAGCTCCATCACCTCCCTTGAAGCCTGTCCCGTAGCCACAGACTGCCCTCAAACCCTGTCCTCACGGCAGCAAGCTGACCCTTGAATATGCTTTATTCTCCATAAATGCAGGTGCGTTAGCATCAGTTCGGGGAAGGAGCGGTGTCTCCAGGAGCTCCTGCAAAAGGAGGGGTTCCTGCCTGAGGAGAGCTACAGTCATCACTGTGGATAACGGTTGCTTGCTCTTTCCTCTCCCAGAGGCAGCACCGAGGACTCGGTCGTCGGTTCCTCTCCGGGGATGTTGTTGATTGCGTCTGGCTCAGGTTTGTGTGGGTCGCCTTTGGCCTCATTCTCCTAGTGGCATGGGCGAAAAGGGACAGCTGGACACTTGCTGGCTGTGGGCAGGAGCTGCTGCGGCTGAAGCTGGAGAGGCCAGAAAAAGGTAAAGCAGCTGAAGAATAAAATAAAGAGGATCCAGCTGGCAGCTGCCTCCAGCTGCAGGCAGGAGCCAGCCTGCCTCACCAGGTGAGGGAGGATCCCTTTTAGCGTAGTCCTCGGCAGATCTGATCACCAACATGCACCGCACAGTACGTCTGTACGCGTACCCGAAAGCACACTACAGCCACGCAGAGTGTGCGCGTGTGAGGCTATGTATCTCGTAAGCCTCGTATTGTAAGAGCTGTGAGACACTGATTTATTCTCTCAGGTGGATGACAGTCAAGCGACCGCAGCTACGGAGGAGGAAGGAGACAGAGAGGGAGAGACGAAGATGCGTCCGAACTGTGAAATTCTCCAGCAGCTCTGAGAGCGGGAGCTGCGGTGAGTTCTGGAGCCTCAAGGCTGTGTAGTTCCTCTTCTGCATCCCGGTCCCTCCCTGCCCCCCCGTTCTCTTTCTCTTACTGCGGTCATTTTTTTTTTCTTCTCTGCACCTCTCCCTCTCTCGTTCTCCAAGTCCCCGTCTTTATCTATCATTATACTTTTCCGGTTTCTTTTTTTCTCTGTGCTTCTATCCTGTTCCTTGTCCCTCTTTTCATCCTCTGTCTCTGTCCTGCAGTCAATCACTAGTTTTGTCTTTCTCCTCTATCTATCTGTCTTCCTATCCCAATTTCTTAAATTTCCCCGTCTGCCCGTTAGCCCTTCACAGTTCCTACCCCCCCCACCTCCATCCGTCTCCATGTCCCTATTTTTTAATTCCCCTCTCTCTGCCCTGTATTCTAGATACATTTTTCCTTTCTTAGATTCTCTTGTTCCTATGTTTTCATTTCTTCCCTCTCTGTCCCATGGCCCATTTTTGTCTGTATCGTTCTTTCTCTGTTTGGCTCCCTGTCCCTATTCTTTAATTCCTCTGTCTCTCCCCTTCAGCTCATCGAGTTTTTTTGGTATTTCTGTTTATCTCTGTCCATATCACAGTCACCTTTTTTAAATCCTCCCTCTCTGCCCTGTGGCCCATCACTATTCTTTGTTTTTCTTCATCTCTCTCAGTCTAGTTCCCTGTCATTTCCTCCTCTCGGGCCTGTAGCCCATCGCTAATTTTTTTTCTCTGTGCCTCTCTCTCTGTGGGTCCCTTTCCCTATTTTTCAATCCCCCTTCTCTGCCCTGTAGCCGATCGCTGTTGTATTGGGTTTACGCGGTAAGGTTTTGTTAGCTGGAGCGGGGCAGGGGCTGCAAGGGTGGGTTCTGTGAGAAGGGACGAGGAGTCGCCCTCATGTTGGGCACAGCCAGTTCCGTCTTTGAGACGGATCTGCTGCCGATCGAAGCTGAGCCCATCAGCAACGCTGGTAACGCCTCTGTGATGGACGTTTAAGAAGGGCTAAAAAATGCTGTGCAGAAGCTGCGATAGAGGAAATGTGAGTGTTTAAGAGCCCTGCAGACATGAAGGTCAGTGAAGGAGGGGGAGGAGGTACTCCAGGCACCGGAGCAGAGATTCCCCTGCAGCCTGTGGTCGAAGAACGCGGTGACGCAGGTTGTTCTCCTGCAGCCCGTGGAGGACCCCACGCCGCAGCGGGTGGTTGTGCCTGAAGGAAGCTGTGACTCTGTGGAGAGCTAGCGCTGGAATGGGCTTCTATCAGCACTTGTGGCCCCGTGGGAGGGACCCCACGCTGGAGCAGAAAAAGAGCGTGAGGAGGAAGGAGCAGCAGAGATGACGTGCGATGAACTGCTCGCAACCCTCGCTCCCTGTCCCTCTGCATTGCTCGGGGGGAGGATGTAGAGAAGTCGGGAGCGAAGATGAGCTTAGGAAAAAAGAATAGAGTGGGGGGAAGGTGTTTTTTAGATGTTCTTATTTCTCTTTATCCTACTCTGATTTTGATTGACAATAAATTAAATTAATTTCCCCAAGTCGAGTCTGTTCTGCCTGTGCTAGTAATTGGTGAACGATCTCTTTGTCCTTATCTCAACCTACAAGCTTTTTTGTTGTATTTTCTTCCCCTGTCTTGTTGAGGAGGGGGAGCGATAGAGCGGTTTGGCAGGCGGCCAGCCACGGTCAACCCACCACAGTTTTCTTATATCAGCGTCTGTGTCCCTATTTTTTAATTCTTCCCTATGTTTCTTGTACCCCATCGCTCTTGAAACTTTCTTTTAACCTCTCCATCCCTATCTTTTTAATTCTTGCGTATGTTTCTCCAACGCAGTCGCTTTTTAAATTTTCTTGCTACCTTTCCCTCTCTCAGTCTCCCTGACCTAATTTTAATTTCTTGCTGGTTTCCTGCACACTATCGCTTTCTAAATTTTCTTTCTACGACTCGCTCTATCCATTTCCTTGTTTATAATTCTTAATTCTTCCTTTTCTGTCCTTTATCCTGTTGCTTTCTGCACTTTCTTTCTACATCTCCCTGCCCCTATTTGTTAGTTCTTGCCTATCTTTCTTGTACCCAGTTGCTTTTTGAAAGTTTCTTTCCACGTCTACCTTTGTCTGGCTCCCTGTTTCTATTTTTTATTTCTTGCTTATGTTTTTTTTCCCCTATCACTTTAGAATTTTTCCCCGTCCCTTGTCTTGTCTCTGTTTTGTCCCGCTGGTTCCTTCCGCCTCTCTCTCCCGCTCCCCGTCTCTCTTATTTTTTCCTCCCTCTCTCTGTCCCTGTTGTTTTCTGCAATCTCTCTGCTCTCCTCTCTCTACACAATTGTCCTACTCCCCACCCCTCTCTTTTTCGCAGTGTCCTGTTTTCTGGCTCCCTGTACCACACCTCTTCTCTATGTTCTTCTGTCCTTCCTCCTGCTTTTCTCTTCCCTTTTCTTCCTCTTTCCCGCTGCATTTGCACACCAAACCTTGCAGCCAATTCACTGCTGGGATTTCTTACGTGCATTAATGAATAAGCTTTTCCTGGCCTTCTCTGTGCCCCTGGATATGTTTGCAGCCCCTGGGGCAGGGCTCGTGGCTGTGGACAGGTGCAGGGGAGAGGGTGATGGGCTGTGGCACTTTGCCAATGGCCCCTGCTCCCGATGGGCTCCAGCTGGGGCTGGGGCAGCCTAGGTGTGGCCAGTGAAGCCCTGCTGGGCTAAGGGGCTCTCGCTGTAAAGGGGGCTGCCTGGGCACGCCTGCCCGAGGGAGCCGATGAAGGGAAAACTGGCTGCGGAGGGAATCCGAGGGGGTCCCAGAGGCAGCTGCCTCCAGCAACGAATGGCCGGCGGTGAGAAAGGATCTCGCCAAGCCGCCCTCGACAGAGCGGACGCCAGCACGTGGTGCTGGAAGCTCGTTGTCTCCGCTACGTGCGTGAGCTACCGTGTGTCGAGGAAGCCTTGCGGATGAGGAGCATCTGGGCGTCCGCTGTGTGCTGCAGAACGGGTGAGGGTGGGGCTGGCGGCACTGCAGAGGAGGAAGGGGCAGATGCAGAGAGGTAAGCGTCAGGGCAGTGAAGGTCTCCTGCCGGCACCGGGAGCTGCGGTAAGTTGCGTGTCCTCCCCTCTGCATCCTGGCCCATCTCTGCCACCCTTCTCCAGATGTCTGCCTGCCTCCTTCCTCCGTCTCCCTCTCTGCCCGCCCACCTACCTGTATGGCTCCTCCAAACTTGTTATTGTTCTTCCAACTCTGCCCAGTACCCTCTTGCCTTTTAAACTGTTTCTATGTCTCTCTCGAACCAGCTCCGTCTCCGTTTTTTTTTTTTTAGTTTTTCTGCTTTGCTTTGTACCCCAATTACTTTTTAAATTTCATTTCTCTACCTACCAGTATCTGGCTCCCTGACTCTGTTTTTTCATAAATACCTGCCTCTGCTCTGTACCCCATAGCTTTTCAAAATTTCTTTCTACGCCTCCTTGTATTTGGCTCCCTTTTCCTATTTTTTATTTCTTCTCGCTCTTTCCTTTATCCCATCATCTTAAAAATTTCATTTATACATATATCTCTTTGTCTCTTGCCAGCCTTATTTTTTAATTCTCACCTGTGTGAATTGTATTCTGTCGCTTTTTGAAAGGTCTTCCTATTTCTCCCACTATCTTCCTTCCCATCCCTATTTTAAAAGTTTTTCCTATGTTTCCCTTTACCTGCCGCTTTCTAGTTTCTCCTTCTATGTATCCCTCCTTCGTCTCCCTGTCTTTATTTCTTAATGTTTTCCTACCTGTCCTGTACCCCGTCACTTTTTAAGTTTTATTTCTATGTCTCCCTCTATCTGGCTCACTATCCCTATTTTTTAATTCCTCCCTTTAGCCAGGGAAGCGTCTGCCCAGGCATGCCTGTCTGAGGGAGCTGAAGAAGGTGAGCTGCCTGAGGTTGGAATCCGAGAAGGTCCCGCCGGCAGCTGCCTGCAGCACGAAACGGCCGGTGCCCATGGCGAGGAAGGATCCCTCCAAGCCGTCCCCGACAGAGCGCACCACCGGCACACGGTGCTGGGAGCTCGGTTCCTCCGTCGGCCGCACGTGCGAGCCACTGGGAAGGCTCGCGGTGCTGGAGCGTCGAGGCGCCTGCCGCCGAGGCAGAGAGAAAAGCGTCGGGGCGGCGGAGGTCTCGCACCGGTGCCGGGAGCTGCGGCGAGTCACACTTCCTCTCTCGCGCGTCCCGGTCCATCTCTGCCGCCCTTCCCTAGGTCTCTGCCTGCCTCCCTGCCCGTCCCTGCTTCTGTCTCCCTCTCTGCCGGCCCACCTACCTGTCCGGCTCCCCAAAACTTGTTACTCTTCTGCCAACTCTGCCCTGTACCACTTCACCTATTAATTTGTTTCTATGTTTCCCTCTCTGTGTCTCCCTCTCCTTATTTTTTAAGGTTTTCCTATGTTTTCTATATCCCGTTACATTTTAATTTCTCTTTGTACGTTTCCCTCTCTCTGGCACCCTGTCGCTATTTTTTAATTCCTCCCTCTATCCTGTACTTAATTGCTTTTAAAATTTTCTTTCTATGTTTCCTTCTATCCATCTCCCTGTCCCTATTTTTTAATTGTTTCCTGTGTTTCTTCTACCTCATTGCTTTTAATGTTTTCTCATTGTGGTTCCTTCTATCCATCTCCCTGTCCCTGTTTTCTTAATATTCCTGTGTTTCTTGGACCCAATCACCGTTTAAGTTTTTTTTCTACTTTGTCCTCTATCCATCTCCCTGTCCCTGTTTTTTTAATATTCCTTTGTTTCTTGTACCCAATTGCCGTTTTAGTTCTTTTTTTATGTTGTCCTCTATCCATCTCCCTGTCCCTATGTTTTAATTCTTGTCTATGTTTCTTGTACTCGGTTGCTTTTTAAAATTCCTTCTACGTCTCTTTATCCGGCCCATCTTGATTTTTTAATTATTCCTTATTTTTCTTGTACCCCATTGCTATTTAGTTTCTCTTTCAATAATTCCCTTTTTCGGGTTCCTTTTCCCTAAATTTTAATTCGTCTCTTTCTTCCGAATATCTTCTCACTTTTTAAATTTTCTTTCAATATTTCCTTCTATTCTCATCCCTGTTCCTACTTTTTAATTCTTTCCTGTGTTTCTGGTAGCTTGTCGCTTTGAAAAATTTCTTTCTATGTCTCCCTCTATCTGATTCCCTGTCCCTATTTTTTAATTCTTCCCTCTCTGTCCTGTTCCCAGTTGCTTTAAAAATTTTCTTTCTATACCTCCATTTATTTAGTTTCCTGTCGTTTTTTAATTTTTTCCTGTCTATACTATAGTCTGTCAATTTTAAATTTTGTGTCTATGACTACTTTTCTGCAGTTGACTGTCTTCATCTTCTAAATCTCTCCGGTCTGTCCTGTACTGTATCGCTTCTTCAATTTTCTTTGTGTCTTTTATCAGGCTCCCTATCCGTATTTTTTAATTCTGTGCCGTGTCATGTTCCCTGTTGCTTTCTAAATTTACTTTTATGTGTGTGTCTATTTTTTCCCCATTCTTATTTTAAAATTTATTCTTGTCTTTCCTTAAAGCGGTTGCATTTTAAATTTTCTTTCTGTGTCACAGTTTATCTGTTTTTTCTGTCCCTATTTTTTATGTTTTCCTGTGTCTCCCATACTTGTCGCTTTTAAAATTTTCTTTCTGTGTCTACTTTAATGAATTTTCTGTCTGACGTTTTAGTTTGTCTATCCTGTAGCCTGTTGCTTTTGAAATTTTCTTTGTGTGTCTCTCTGTACTTTTCTCCTTATTCTTATTTTGTAACTTTTTCTTGTTGTTCCTTAATGCCTCTGCTTTTGTAATTTTCTTCCTATGTCTCTCTCTATCGCCCTACCCTTGTTTTAAATTTTTTTTCTTGTTGTTCCTTAATGCCTTTGCTTTTTAAATTTTCTGTCGATTTTAATCCAGTTCTGTTCCCATTTTAAGTTTTTTTTCATGCTTGTCCTTTACCCAGTCGCTTTTAAAATTTTCTTTCTATGTCTGCTTTAACCAAATGACTGTATTTATTTTTCAATTTTTTCCTGCCTGTCCTAAACCCCATCGCTTTTTCGATTTTCAGTCTATGTGTGTTTTTATCAAGCTCCCTATCCCTATTTTTTGATTTATTCTTGTCTGATGTGTACCCTGTCACTTTAAAAATCATATTTCCATGTCTGTCTCTATTTTTTACCCTATCCTTATTATTTATTTTTTTCTTGTCTTAATGCCATCGCTTAATAAATTTTTTCCTATGTCAACATTTATTATGTTTGCTGTCTTATCTGTTCCCCGACGCTTTTTAAATTTTCTTTCTATGGCTCCGTTTTCCTAGTTTTCTGTCCCCATTTTAAATTTTTTTTCCGTGTATCCCACACCACAACTTTTTAAATTTTATTTCTGCACGTGGTGGTTTTGGATGGGATAGCATTAGTTTTCTTCACAGTAGCTGGTACGGGGCTACGTTTTGGATTTGTGCCGACAACAGCGTTGTTAACACAGGGACACGGCAGTTATTGCTGAGCGGCGCTTACGCAGCTCGGGGGCTGTTCTGCTCCTCGCCCCGCCCTGCCAGCGAGCAGGCTGGAGGTGCACGAGAAGGTGGGAGGGGACAGCTGACCCCACCTGAACGAAGGGATATTCCAGACCCTATGACGTCACACGTAGCAATAAAACTGGGGGTGGAGGTTTGCGGGGGGGCGCTGCTGGGGACCGGCCGGGCATCCATCTGTCAGTGGTGAGCAATTTTTTTCATTTGCATCGCTTGTTTGTCTCGGGTTTTATTTTCCTCTCTTTTTGTTGTTTGTTCCCCCCCCCTTACATTTTTTAAACAATTTCTTCTTAATTCTTAAACTGTTTTTATATCAACTCTTGCGTTTCTTTCTCACATTTATCCTTTCGATTGTCTCCCCATTCCGCTGTGGCGGAACGAGCGGGCAGCTGTATGATGCTCAGTTCCCAGCCAGGGTTAAACCACGACCTTGCGTCTACATTTCTGAAGCTGTCAATGGTTATTTTGTAAGTATTTCCTGTCTGTCACCTACCCCGTCCCTTTTCAAAATTTCTAATTTCTACTTTTATCCAGTTCGCTATCTTTATTTTTCAATTTTTTCCTCTATGTCCTGTACGCTGTCATTACTAAATTTCCTTTCTGTTTCTCAGTTTTACTTCACTGTAGCTATTTTTTAATTTTTTCCTCTCTGTCCTGTACCTAATCAATTTTAAATTTTTCCTTCTGTCTACTTATATTAAGGTGCGTATCACTGTTTTTTAATTTTTTAATGGCTGTCGTGTACCCTGTTGCTTTTTACATTTTCTTTCCATGTCTACTTTAACCAATTCTATTTCCTTAATTGCTGTTGCTTTTAAAATTTTCTGTGTGCTTTTATCCCATTTGGGGTCCTTAATTGCCTACCTTTATTTCTTGTTTTTCCTTAATGCTGTCGCTTTTAAATTTTTTTCTGCATCTGTTTTAGTTTGCTGTTCCTATTTTTTTAATACTTCTTTTTTGTCCCTAATCCCCCTTACTTTTAAAATTTTCTTTCTATGCCTCCTTTTATTCCCTTTGCTGTCTTTTAAAAATTATTTCTTCTCTTTCTTCTGTGCCATCACTTTCATTACTTAGATCTTCTTTCTACGTCTGTTTTAGTTCGCTGCTGTTACTTTTTAATTTTTCCTTATTTCCTTAATCACTGTTGCTTTTAAAATTTTTTGTCTACATTTATCCAGTTTGCTGTCTTTATTTCTTAATTATATCTCATCTTCCTGTAGCGGCCTTGCTGTTTAAATTTTCTTTCTCGGATCTCTTTTAGTTTGCTGTCCCTTTTTAATGTTTTTTCCTGTATTTCCCTAATGCCTGTCGCTTTTAAAATGTCCTTTCTCTGCCTATTTTTCTTCTTCGCTGTCTTATAAGAATTTTTTTTTGTCTTTTCTTAGTGTCGTCACTTTTTACATATTCTTTTTATGTTTCTGTTATAGTTTGCCATCGCTATTTCTTAATTTGTCCTTATTTTCTTAATCCCTGTTGCTTTTAAAATTTTCTACTTCTATCTCATTTGCTGTCTTAATTTTTTAATTATTTTCTCTTGTTTTTCCTCAGTGCCATCACTTTTTAAATTTTATTTCTTCTTCTCCGTTTTAGTTTGCAAATATTTACTTTCTTCCTTATTTCCTTCATCCTATTTGCTTCCTAAATTTTCTGTCTTCTTTTATTATGTTCGCCATCTTGATTTTGTAATTATTTCTTGTCTTTCCTTACTATCCTTGCTTTTTAGATATTCTTTATAAATCTCCATTTTAGTTCGCTGTCTGGTTTTTTTGTTTTTCCCTTTATTTTCCTTTCCCCCTCGCTTGAAAAAGTTCTTTCTACGCCTACTTTTTCCTCTCTTTGCTATCTTTTAAAAATTATTTCTTTTCTTGCTTCTTTGCCGTGACTTTTTAGATTTTCTTTCTACATTTCAGTTTGCGGGTGCTATTTTTTAATTTTTTCCTTATTCCTGTAATCACCGTCACTTATAAAATTTCTGTCTACTTTTACCGCGTTCGCTGTCTTAATTTTGCTGTCTTTTCTGTCAATAATTTCTCGTCTATCCTCAGTGCCGTTGCTTTTTAAATATTCATCTCTTAGTTCAGTGTTTCCATTGCATAATTTTTTCCTTTATTTCCCTAATACCCATTGCTTTCTAATTGTTCTTTCTATGCCTACTTTTATTCCCTTTGCTATCTTTTTAAAATTGTCTTTTCTTTCCTTAGTGACCTCGCTTTTAAAATTTTCTTTCTACATCTCTTTTAGTATGCTGTCCCT
The DNA here is from genome assembly GCF_964195595.1 of Calonectris borealis. Taxonomy (NCBI): domain Eukaryota; kingdom Metazoa; phylum Chordata; class Aves; order Procellariiformes; family Procellariidae; genus Calonectris; species Calonectris borealis. Next base: position 10,309 of record NW_027441639.1, read on the forward strand.
ATTTTTTAGTTTTTCTCTTTATTTCCCTAAGCCCCTATTTTTTTCATCTTCTCTCTGTGCTTACTTTTATTGCCTTTGCAGTTCTCAAAAATAATTTCTTGTCTTCCCTTAGTGCCCCTGCTTTCTAAATATTCTTTTTATGTCTCCATTTTAATTTGCCAATGCTATTCTAAAATATTTTTCTCATTTCTTTCATTACCGTTGCTTTTAAAATTTACTGTCTCCTTTTATCCTATTCGCTGTCTTTATTTTGCTGTCCTTATTTTTTAATTAATTGCTTGTCTTTCCTTAGTGCCATCACTTGAAAAATTTTCTTTCAACATCTCTGTTTTTGTTTGCTTTCCCTATTTCTGAATTTTTTTCCTCTATTTCCCTCATGATTGTCGCTTTTTAAGTTTTCTTTCTATGCCTACGTTTATCCCATTCACTGTCTTTACTTTTTAATTATTTTAGCCCTTTCTTCTGTGCCATCACTTTTTATATTTTCTTTCTACATCTCTGTTTTAGTTTGCTGCTGCTATTTTTAATTTTTTTTCCTTTTATTTCCCTAATCCCCTTCATTTTTTAAATTTTCTAGTTTTATCGTGTTCCCGGTCTTTACTTAGCTGTCTTTTCTTTTACGTATTTCTTGCCTTTTTTTAGTGCCTTTGCTTTAAGTTTTTTTCTTCATCTGTTTTAGCTTGCTGTCCCTATTTTTTAATATTTGCCTTTATTTCCGTAATCCTCCTCAGTTTTAAAATGTTCTTTCCATGCCTACTTTTATTCCCTTTGATGCCTTTATTTGTTAATTACTTATTCTCTTTCCTTAGTGCCATAGCTTTTAAAATTTTCTATCTATGTCTGCATTTTATTTTGCTGTTGCTATTTTTTAGTTCTTTCCTCTCTTGATCCCTTGGCTTTTAATATTATCTACTTTTATCGCGTTCGCTGTCCTTAGCTTTTAATTATTTTTTCTTGTTTTTTTTTCGTGCATTCCCTTTATAATTTTTCTTTCTATGTCTCTCTTTTTAGTTTGCTGTTGCTATTGTTTAAACATTTCCTTATTTCTTTAATCACCTTTACTGTTAACGTTTTCTAGTCTACTTTTATCCTGTTTATGGTCTTTGTCTATTTTTTAATTATTTCTCATGTTTACTTATCACTGTCACTTTTTGTATGTTCTACGCACATCTCCTTTTTAGTTAGCTGTCCCTATTTTTTAGTTTTTCCCTTTGTTTCCCGAATCCTTCTCGCTTTTGAAAAGTTCTTTCTACGCCTACTTTTTTCCCTTTGCCATCTTTTAAAAATTATTTCTTCTCTCGATTCTTTGCTGTCGTTTTTTAGATTTTGTTTCTTTCAAACTCTGTTTTAGTTTAATGGTGGTATTTTAAATTTTTTTTCTTTATTTCCTTAATCCTATTTGCTTCTAAAATTTCCTGTCTACTTTTATTCTTTTAGCTGTCTTTATTTTTTTATTATTTCTTGTCTTTCCTTAATGCCTTCGCTTTTTAAATTGTCTTTCTACAACTCTATTTTATTTTGCTGGCCTTTTTAAAATATTTTTTCAGTTTATTTCTGTAATCCTGGTCACTTTTTGGATTTTTTTACTTCTATCCCGTTCGCTGTTTGTATTTTGCTGTTTTTTTCTTCTTTTAACAATTTCTTGTCTGTTCTCAGTGCCCTCGATGTTTAAATTTTCTTTCTACATCTTTTACTTTGATGTCCCTATTTTTTAGTTTTTCCCTTTAAATCTCTAATCCCTCTCGATTTTTTAATGTTCTCTCTATGTCTATTTTTATTCCCTTCACTGTCCTTTTTTTATTTCTTCTCTTTCCTTAGTGCCCTCGCTTTTAAGATTTTCTTTCTACGTGTCCGTTATAGTTTGCTGTCCCTATTTTTCAGTTTTCCCCTTTATTTCCCTAATCCTCCTCGCTTTTTTAATGTTCTTTCTATGCCTACTTTTATTCCCTTTGCTCTTTTTCTTAATTATTTCTTCTCTTTCCTTCATGCCTTTGCTTTTTAAATTGTCTTTCTACTTTGCCGTTTTAGTTCGCCGTTTTTGAATTTTTTCCTATTGCGTTAATCCCCATTGCTTGTAAAATTTTCAGTCTACCTTATCCTGTTCGCTGTCTTTATTTATAAATTTTTTTCTCATCTTTCCTTAGTGCGGTCGCTTTTTACAATTTCTGTCTTCATCTGTTTAGTTCGCCGTTGCTATTTTTTAATTCTTTCCTGTCTTAGTTCCTCGGCTTTAAAAATTTTGTTTCTCTGTCTGCTTTTATCTAGTTTGCGGTCTCTGTTCTTATTTTTTTTTTCTGTTTGTCCTCTTGCCAGTTGGTTTTGAAATTTTCTTTCTATATTTACGTTGATCAAACTCCCTATTATTATTTTTTAATAGGCTTCTGTCTTGGTCACCCTTTTTTATTTTTTAGATTTTTCATGTCTTTCCTAAAAGATGTGACTTTTTAGTTTTTCCATGTGTAATTTTATCCCATCCAATGTGTTAATTTAATTCTTTCCTGTCTGTCCCGCAGCCTGCGCTCCACTTAATTAATTTTCTTTGTATGTCTCTGTTTAGATCGCTGTCTCTATTTTTTTTTTACTTTTCTCCTCTCTTAATCCCTTGGCTTTTAAAATTTTGTTTCTATATGTACCGGTGCTCTAGTTTGCTGTCCCTATTTTTAGTTGTCTGCTGACTGTCCTGTACCTCTTTCCATTTTCAAGTTTCCTTCTATGTGTACTTCCATCAAGCTCCCAATCCCTAATTTATTTTTCTTCCTGTCTCTTATGTATCCCATTACTTTTGAAATTTTTTTCTTTCTCATCTTTTATTCGGTTTCCTCTCCCTATTTTAAATTTTTTTTCTGTTTTCCTTACCCTGTCATTTTTAAAATTTTCTTTTTATGTCTCTGTTCATCTCATTGCCTTTCCCTTGTTTTTAATTCTTTCTTGTTGTGTACTCTGTCGCTTTTAAAATTTTATTTGTAAATCTCCATTTATCTAGTTCCCCGTCCATTTTTTTCCTCGCTGTGTTTCCGGTAGCCTGTCGCTTTTTATTTTCTCTTTTGAACCTCCCTCTGTAAAGCTTCCTCGAACAATCATGTAAATTTCCTGCCTCTCTGTCCTGTTCCCTTTCTAGTTCTCAGTCTATCCATCTTATGTGCTCTCTTTTTTAATTCTTTCGTGTGTTTGTCACTTTTTAATTTCTCTATGACTGCCTCTATCCAGCTTCCTGTCCGTCTTCTTTGTTGTTGGTGGTTTTTTTATAAATCTTTCTGCTTTGTTCCCCTTTTGTAGTTTTCTACATGTCTCGCTCTATCCAGTTCTCCATCATTGTAAAATGACACCCCCACCATCCCTCTGTCTCCTGTCTGTGTCTGTCTCATTCTCTGTCCCTCTCTGTTGTTCCGCTCGGTTCCTCCCCTCTCTCCCCCCTGCTCTCTGACCCCCCCGCCCCGCCCTTATTTATTCCTCCATCTCCTCATCCTCCTCCTTGCTGCACTCCATTTCTGTCTCTCTCATCACCCGTTGGCGGTTCCTCATCCCTCTCTTGTTCCCTGTATCCCATTTTTTGGCTCCCTGTCCCATACCTGTTGTCTATCTTCCTCTGTCCTTCCTCCTGCTTTCTTCTTCCCTCTTTTCCCTCTGTCTGCTGCCTTTGGGCTCTGAGACTTGGAGCCAACTCACTGCCGAAATTTTTGATGCGTGTAAAGAAACAAACCTTTGCTGCCTCCTTTGCGCTCCTGGATGCGTTTCCAGCCGCTGGGCTCTGGGCAAGTGGCTGTGGTTGGGTCCAGGGGAAGGGGTGATGTGAGGCGATGTGATGTGAGGCGATGTGATGTGAGGCGATGTGATGTGAGGCGATGTGATGTGAGGCGATGTGATGTGAGGCGATGTGATGTGAGGCGATGTGATGTGATGTGAGGCGATGTGATGTGATGTGAGGCGATGTGATGTGATGTGAGGCGATGTGATGTGATGTGAGGCTGGGGCCATGGCCCCTGTTCCCGATGGGCTCCAGCTGTGGGCTGGGGTAGCCCAGGTGGGACCCATGAAGTGAGGATAGGGCTGGGCCAAGGGTTTAAAAAGGCTGCAGGTGGGGATGGGTGAGGGCAGCCCCCCGTGGTCCCTGTGAGGCTGAGGTTGGGGCTGGCCCTGCTATGCTAAGGGGCTCTAGCTGGGGAGGGGGCTGCCTGGGCACGCTTGCCTGCAGCACCCGGCTGAAGAGTGAAACCAAGAGGCTTCCGCAGGCAGTTGTCTCCGGCAAGGAACAGCCTATCCCCGCAGTGAGGAAGGATCTCTCCTAGCGATCCCCGACAGAGCATGCCACCAGCACACGGTGCCAGGAGCTCGGTGCCTCTGTTGGCCACACGTGTGAGCTGCCATGAGTCTGGGAAGCCTCATGGGAGAGGAGCACTCGGGCCCCTGCTCTTGGGTGGGTGAGGGTCGGGCAGCCAGCACTGCAGAGGAGGAAGGGGCAAGGGCAGAGAGAGAAGCCTCGGGGCAGTAAAGGTCTCCTGCCGGTCTCCAGCAGCTGCGGTGAGTTGTGTGTCCCGTCTCCTGTGTGAGGGCCCATCCCTGCGGTGCTTCTCCAGACCTCTGCCTACCTCCTTGCTCGTCCCTGCCTCCGTCTACCTTTCCAGCTGCCCGACTCCCTAAAGCTTTTTGCTCTTTTGTCAGCACTGTTCTGTACACCATCGCCTTCTACATTTCCAGCTCCCCACCTGCTATTATTTCATTTTTCCCGCGCTGCCTTCTTCCCCGTTGTTTGTGCAAATTGCATTTCTAGGTCTCCCTCTAGTCAGCATGACCCCTCTCTGTTTTCAGTGACTCCCTGTGCTCTGTACCCTGTCGCTCTTCCAATGTCATTTCCCTGTGGCTGCCTCTCCGATATTTAACTTCTTACCCATACGGCCAGTATCCCGTTGCTTTCTAAATTTTCTCTCTCTGACTCCAGTTATCCAGTTTCCTGTTCGTGTTTTTAATTTCTTCCTGCCTATCCTCTACGTCATCACTTTTAAAATTTTGTTTCAATGTCTCCATTTATTTAGTTTGCTGACCCTATTTTTTTCCCTCTCTGTTCTTAATTTCTTTGCTTTATATATTTTCTTTCTATGTCTCTGTTTTAGTTTGCCGTCGCTACTTTCTAATTTTTTCTCATTTTCTTAATCTCTGTTGCTTTTAAAATTTTCTGTCTGCTTTTATTCCATTTGCTGTCTTTTTTTTTTATTTATTTCTTGTGTTTTCTTAGTGCGGTCACTTTTAAAATTTTCTTTTCGTGTCTCTCTTTCAGTTTGGTGTCTCTATTTCATAATTTTTTCCTTTATTTCCCTAATGCCTATCACTTCTTAAATGTTCTTTCTATGTCTACTTTTATTCCCTTTGTTGTTTTCTTTCTTTTGTGCCGTTGCTTTTTATATTTTCTTTCTATGGCTCCGTTTTAGTTGGCTGTCACGATTTATTAATTTTTTCCTTATTTTTTTCATCAACCTCGCTTTTAAAATTTTCTGTCTGCTTTTATTTGGGTCGCTGTATTTTTTTTTTAATGATTTCTTGTCTTTAGTAGTGCCTTCGCTTTGTAAATTTTCTTTCTGCATCTCTGGCTTACTTAGGTGTTGCTACTTTTTAATTTTTCCCTTTATTTCCCTAATGCCCCTCGCTTTTTAAATGTTCTATGTCTACCTTTTTCCCTTTGATGTATTTATTTTTAATTATTTCTTGTCTTTCATTAGTGCCCTCGGTTTTATATTTTCTTTCTACATCTGTTTTAGTTTGCTGTACCTATTTCATAATTTTTTTCCTTTATTTCCGTAATGCTTGTTGTTTTTTAAGTTTTCTTTCTATGTCTACTTTTATGCTGTTCCCTGTCTTGAATTTTTAATGATTTCTTGTCTTTCCTTAGTACTGTCGCTTTGAAAAGTTTTTGTCTATGTATGTCTCTTTGTTCACTGTCGCTATTTTTTAGTTCTTTCCTCTCTTAATCCATCGGCTTGAAAAATTTTCTACTTTTGTCTTGTTCGTTGTCTTGATTCTCAAATTGTTTTCTTTTGCTTTACTTTTTGCCATGACTTTTAAAATTTTCTTTCTACGTCTCTGTTTTAGTTTGCCGTTGCTATTTTTTAATTTTTTCCTCATCTCCTTAATTTTTCTTTCTTTGTACCCCTATTCCGTTCGCTGTTTTACTTTCTTCATTATTTCTTGTCTTTCCCTAGCGCTCTCGCTTTTAAAATTCTTTCTATCTCTGCATTTTCATTTGCTACCAATATTGTTTAATTCTTTCCTCCCTTAATCCCTTGGCTTTTAAAATGTTGATTCAATGTCTACTGTTATCTACTTTGCTGTCTCTGTTTTCAGTTTTTTTCCTATCTGTCCTGTACCTCATTGTTTTTAATATTTTCCTTCTATGCCTGCTTTTGCGAAACTTCCTATCTCTGATTTTTATGTTTCCTGCCTGTCATGTACCCTGTCACTTTAAAAATTTACTTTTTATGTCTCTGTGTTTTTAGTTCGTTCTCCCTGTTGTTTAATTTTTTTTTTTTTTTTTACTTCTCATAGTCCTTGTTGCTTTTAAAATGTTCCATGTCTACTTTTATGCCGTTTGATGTCTTTAGTTTTGAATTACTTCTTGTCCTTCCTTAGTGTTGCCTTATTTAAAATTTTGGTTTACGTCTCTGTTCTAGTTCAGTGTCCCTATTTTTTCATCTTTTCATTTCTTAATCCTTGGCTTGTAAACCTTTGTTTCTATGTCTACTTTTGTCTACTTTGGTGATCCTATTTGAAAGTTTTTCCTCTCTGTCCTGTATGTCATTGCTTTTTAGATTTTCTTTCCGTGACCTCTTTTATCAACAGGCCTATCCTTATTTTTTATTTCTTTCCTGTCTCTCGTTTAACACATTGCTTTTAAATTTTCTTTCTATGTCTGATTTTATTGAGATCATTGTCTGTATTGTTTCTTATTTCTCTTGTTTCCTTAGTGCCCTTGCTTTTTAAATGTTCTGTCTGCGTCTTGGCTTATTTAGTTTGCTGTTCCTCTTTTTTTTAGTTCTTTTTTCTGTTAATTCCTTGGATTTTCAAATTTTGTTTTTATGTCTACTTTTATCACGCTCCCTATCCCTATATTTTATTGCTTTCCTGTCTGTCATGTACCCCCTCGCTTTTAAAATGTACTTGCTATGTCTCGGTTTTTTGTTTGCCGTCCCTGTTTTTTCATATTTTCCTCTCTTAATCCCATGGCTTTTAAAGTTTTTTTACATGTACTTTTTTTTTCATTTTCTATCTATACTTTTTAATCTTTTCTTCTCAATCCCCATCGCTTTTAAAATTTACTTTCTATGTTTGTTTATTTAGTTCACCGTCATTACCTTTTTTTCTTTACTTCCCTAATCCCTGTTGCTTTTGATATTTTCTGCGTCTCCTTTTGTCCAGTTCGCTGTCTGAATTTTATTTTTTTTCTTGTCTGTCTTTTACGCCTTTGCTTTTCAAATTTTCTTTTTGTCTGCATTTTTGTTCATTGTCCTTATTTTTCAAATTTGTTTTCTTTCTTAATCCTCTTTTTTGAAATGGCCTTTCTTTGACTACTGTTATCCTGTTCACGCTCTTTATTTTTTGTTTCTTGTCTTTCCTTACCATTGCTTTTTAAATTTTCTTTCTACGTTTACTTTTATCAAACTCCCATCCCTGTTGTTTAATTTGTTCTCGTCTGTCATGTAGCCTGATGGTTTTTTGTGGAGAAGAATTAAGAGGTGGCCTAATGAGTACCAGCTGATTGAAGAACAGAAACAGGTGAAGGGAATTGTGAGCAGACATGTGATCATTGCCAGAAGGAAGATATAAGAGAGGCAACAGAGAGAGACAGAGGTGCAATGAATGGAGAGAGATGGTAGGGCTGCCCTGTTATGATAAAGGCTGTGCATGTATGCCGCAACAAATGGCGCCCGAACAGGGACTGAAAGAAGAAAACCTGAAGAAAGAAGGTCTTGGAGAAAGAAAATAGAAATATCCGGTGGTGAGCCCCGCTGAACTGCAAAAGCCGTTGAAAAGAAACAGGAAAAAAGCCGTTGAAAGGAAATGGGATAGAAGCTGTTGAAAGGAAACAGAAAAAAAAGCCGTTGAAAGGAAATGGGATAAAAGAAAAAAGCCGTTGAAAGGCAACGGGATAAAAGAAAAAACGGATACAGAGGTGAGCAGCCGCGGGGAAGTTATATGAACTTTATACGTTAGTCATGGGGCAGTCGGCATCTCAGTAGAAGAACTACAGACGAGGAAAACTTTGCAACTAGAAGTTCTAGAAGGAATATTGTGTGTATGCAGCTCTGCAGAAGTTGCATCCTGCAGAGCAGGATTTGCAAAACGTGACTGATTTAGCAATTCTGGAGGGAAAACCAAAAGATAAGAAAGATTCATTTGAACTTGCGCCAACGGCGGATGGAGCTTTACAGAAACAGAGGCTAAAGATGAACTTGTTCTAGTGAATGTAATGGCAGCAATTCTGGAGAGAAAATCAAAAGATAAGAAAGATTTATTTGAACTTGCGCCAACGGCGGATGAAGTTTTGCAGCGATAGAGGCTAAAGCACCATTTGTTGCCGCCCTCCCACCCCAAGAAGATCTGCTGCGGGGATTCGTACCCACACACACACATGTATCAGTGATGTTCTAGAGGAAAGTGAACTGTGTGATGGAGAATAGGAAAAAGAATTAGAAATATTAAGTTTGTGTAAGGAGGTATGCAAATCAATAAAAGAATATGGGTTATGGAGAATAGGAAAAAGAATTAGATTAAGGAGGTATGCAAATCAATAAAAGAATATGGGTTATGGAGAATAGGAAAAAGAATTAGAAATGTTAAGTTTGTCCACCATATGAGGTGATTAAGGAGGTACGCAAATCAATAAAAGAATATGGGTCACAGGTTTCATTTGAATATGAACTTGTTCTAGTGAACATAATGAACAATTTGGCAATTGAGAACAAAAAAGGGGGTGATGTGGAGAAGAATTCTGGAATTGGGAGTTTCGGATAGGACTTTGGCAATGCTACAAAACCATAAACAACAAGGGGGAGGTGTGGAGAAGAATTAGGAGGTGGCCTAATGAGTACCAGCTGATTGAAGAACAGAAACAGGTGAAGGGAATTGTGAGCAGACATGTGATCATTGCCAGAAGGAAGATATAAGAGAGGCAACAGAGAGAGACAGAGGGAGAGAGGTGCAATGAATGGAGAGAGATGGTAGGGCTGCCCTGTTATGATAAAGGCTGTGCATGTATGCCGCAACAGTTTTTCATTTACTTTAGATGTCTCCGTTTTAGTTCGCCGTCCCTATTCGTTAATTTTTTTCCTTTATTTCCTTAATCCTGGCACTTTTAAAATCATCTATGTCTACTTTTATCCAGTTCCTGTTTCTATTTCTGAATTCTTTCCTGTATGTCACGAACCATGTTGCTTTTTAAATTTCCTTTCTATGTCTACTTTCATCTAGTTAACTAAAAAAATTTTAATTTTTTTACTCTCATAGTTCTTTTCGGTTTGAATTTTTGTTTCTAGGTGTACTTTAATATCATTTTCTGTCCCTATTTTGTAATTTTTTCCTGTTTCTTGAATCCCATCGCTTTTACAATTTTTGTTCCATGTCTACTTTTATGAAGACGTCTCTGTCTGATTTTTCATTATTTCCTATCTGTCCTACTTTTAAATTTTCTTTCCTTGTGCATTTTTTATCCAGTTTGCTGTCTCTTTTTTTTTTTTTTTAATTCATTCTAGTCTGTCCCGTACCTGGTCGCTTTTAGAATTTTCTTTTTATGTCTCTGTCTAATTAGGTTTTTTTGCTTTTTAATATGTTTTTTTCTTCTTCACTTTAGAATTTTTGTTTCTATGGTCACTTGTATGTATTTTTATGTCTCTATTATTTGCTTTTTTCTTATCTGTCTTCTACATTGTCACTTTTAACATTTTTTTGCTGTCTATTTTTATCAAGATGTCTAATCTTATTTCTTTATTATTTCCTGTCTGTCCTGTGTCACGTTCCTTTTAAATTTTTTTCTATATCTACTTTTTTCCAGTTCACAGTCTTTATTTTTTATTTCGTTCTAGTTTGTGCCATACCCTGTCGGTTTTTAAATTTTGTTTCTGTGTCTTTGTTGATTTAGTTTGCTCTTTTTGTTTTTTTAACTTTTCCTTTATTTCTTTTATCTTGTCGCTCTTAAATTTTTTTTTATTATGTCTGCTTTTATATAGTTCCTGTCCCTATTTTTTTGTTTCTTCCTTGTCTGTTGTGTACTCTCTCAATTTTTCTATTTTCTTTCTACGTCTCTGTTTATTTAGTTTGCTGTCCTTATATTTTTATTTTTTCCTCCTTTAGTAACCTTTTTCAATTTTTTTATATGTCTACTTTTATCTAGTTTTCTGTCCCTATTTTTTCACTTTTTTTTCTCCTCTGCCTTGTGCCCTTTTGCTTTTAATATTTTCTTTCTATGTCTACTTTTATCAAGCTGCCTATCCCTATTTTTTACTACTTTCTTCTTTGTCACATACCCTGTCACTTCTTAAATTTTCTTTGTCTCTTTTTTTTTTTTCTCTTTTCTTGGTTCATCCCGAGGTCTTAGAGCGTCTTCTCGGCACGCTTTTATCTCTGGAGTGTAATTCATACCCCTCTCGATTTGTCAGAACATCTCTCGGGTCATCCTCTTCCTCAGAGCAGTCTTTTTGTCCTCTCCTCCATCTCGCTCGCTTCCAGTGGGTCAGCATCTCCCTCACGACGTCAGTACTCTGTTCAAACCCCTTTCCGAGTACCTTTGTGTCCTCGAGCAGTCTTCTGTCTCTCCGGTCGCCTCAGCACCCCTCTATTTCTGTCACGATGCTTCCTGCGATGTGGGAAATAGGCACTAGAGCTGAGTCGGGCATAGTAAGCAATGACTAGTGGGCTGAAATAGCTGTTAGTTGTCAGATGTCATATTGTTAGTTAAGTCATAAGTGTCCCGAATTGTTTCACTTCCACAGGTGGTACCCGCATCTCAATACAGCAGTCTGAAAATGGCAGAGGCATCACAGGCAACTGGCTGAGGTAAAGGTGCGGGAGATGCGTATTGGTGCGTGTGCGCTCTCGTCTTGGGCAATATCTCAGCATGTGTCATTGAGTTTTATTTTGGCAGGTGTTGCACTTAGGGTCAGAGGAGCAAAGCAGCACCTTGACAAGCGGTCCCAGAAAGTGAGGCGAGAGTCAGCCGGGTTGGCATCTGAGAGCAAAGTATCCTGCAGCAATTAAGCGAAGCTTTCACCTTCAGTTTTGTAGGTGCTGTGCGGGCTGCCTTTAGAATTGCGTAAGGATTTGAGGTGAGATGGGTAGTAGAGAGGAGGAGCACGGGACAGGTGATGTCTCACAAGCAGAATGGTATTTTTGTCTTTTGCAATCTTAGGTGCCACAAGTAATGTCAGCCGCAGCCTTGGACTCTGGAATTGGCGGGGAGCGGGCGAGCGGAACCCCATGACGTGACTGAGAATGAGGGTGTTATGCAAGATGTTGGCGTCTACAGTCATGATCCTTACTGCTGGTGTACTACAAAGCTAAGTTGGGGCTCCAGTGCCAGAGAGGGATTGCGGGAGCAAGGGGGTGGGGTTGGCAATTGCCCGAAGGGTTTTTACAGGTAGTGTAGGGCCGGGGCCTGTCCGGGCAGTGTCCCTTTTGGGCAGGTAAAGGGAGGCGGCTCCTCTTGGGCATGATGCTAGAGTGTGCCGGGCAGGGCGGTTCCAGCCTGTATGTGTTGTGTCATTTGTGTGGTCTGTCTTCTGTGTCTTAGGCCTTCCTTGGGTCTTGATGCCCACATTGCTCTTTGCGTTTGAGGAGCACAGCAGGTGCCTGGGGCGCCATTTCTAGGGTCCCGAAAGCCTGTACTCATTGGCATAGCGCCCATCGGGCGCTTGTTTTCTTGCGTGACGAGCTTAAAGTGCACATCTGTCTGGCTTCTTGCGAGCTTCCGCACGGCCCTCTTCTGCGGCGTCCCTGCCGGCTGCGTGAGGTGCTCCGCTCTCTATGTTCATTTTTCATGGACTCGGGTTTCTTCCCCGCATCCTTAAGTTCTTAGGTGTCGCCGGCCGGCTTCTTGCGCATACATCCTATCAGTTCTGAGAGTAACTTCTCGTCGCGGGCCATGATGTTCTGCTCTTTCTCTGGGGTTGCCATAGAGCCGCCTCATGTCACCGTCACGGTCCCGACGGTCATCTTGCCTGATGGCGTCTTCTGTCCGGGTGTTGTTCTTCTCACTGAGAGTTTTCTCTTGGCTTTGAGGTGCGTCGTTTGTAGGGTTCCGTGCAGTGTCGGTGTGTGCTTGTGTGTGTCTGGCTTGGAGCCGCCCTGCCCGGGGGCGTAGAGTCAGGGGTAGGTGGAATAGCCATAGGAGTTTGTGGTCAGCATGTCGGTATGCCTAGACGGTGGGCGCAAGGGTCGTACGGCCATCTCGGAAGCAGTAGCCGTTGGCGGGTTGTGTGGTCAACTCTTTCAACAGTGTTTTATGGGGATGAGCCCAGGTGAGTGGGAGGGGCTCTTCAGGAGTAATAAAGCAGATAAAATCTGAAAGGCTTGTATGGGTGGGGCTTAAAGGTTGTGGGTTGGTGTGGGTTTTTAGAGTGACGGGATGTATAGTGGGATTCTAGATGGCATTCCTAAATGGAAAGGAGACCTCTGGACTTGTTCCCCTATCGCTCTGCAACCGGGTGACTAGTTCGACACTTCTGTTTTTGCAGGTGCAGAGGGACCAGCTGCCCAGCAAAGGGCGACAGAGGAGAGGGGAGCGGATCGCTGTAAGAAGGTGGGTTGGTGTGTCGTATTAGAGGGAAGATGTGACTGGTGGCTATATGATTAATTTATGGTTTTGTGTTTTGTTTTTTTTTTTTTTTTTTCCCTTTTTTAATTTGAAGGTGCAAATTGAGGAGCGATGTGGGATATGGGCATGGGAGCTGACTCGGGCAGGGTGAGCAGGTGAGCACTGATTGGTGGGCTGAAGTAGTGATTATTTTTCAGGTGTTGAATTGTTGGTGAAGTCATAAGCAACCCATGTTGTTTGGGCCTTACAGGTGGTGCACCAACCTCGGCGTGGCGCCCCAAGCTGATGGAGGCCAGGGGCGGTGAGCTGTTCAGGTAAAGGAGTGCAAGACAGAGATTGGTGCAGGTGGGCTGCGGTTTCGGGCCGTATCTCCTCATGTGCCTTTTTGCTTGGTTTTTTTGCAGGTGCTGCTCTGTGGGGCCCAGCTGCTGCCAAGAGGTCCGAGCAGGTGAGGCAGTTGTGGGCAGGGTCGGTGTCTGATGGGTAAGTATTATATGGCGACTCAGTGCAGAGTTTTGCTCTGGTTTTGCAGGTCCTGTGCAGGCTGCCTTTGGCATTGGAGGAGGGTTTGAGGTGAGCTGGGTAGTACAGGGGAGGAGCACGGGGCTGGTGATTTCTGGCAAGCACAATGGTAACTTTCTGTCGGTATCCTAGGCGTCAGAAGCGACAATGGCCGCGGCGTCGGACTCTGGAATCGGCGGGGAGCGGGTGAGCGGAACCCCACGGCGCGTCTGAGGTGGGGGATGTTGTGGGAAGGGTCCCTGTGGATCGATGTGCTGCTGACTGACGGCAGCGTTACGTGTGGAGTGGCTTGTCTTTGCAGATGATGAAGAGGAACCTGGATTCATCCAGTGGGCTGGCTGTGGTTTTTCTTTTTGAGGATGGGTTCAAACTTCCGGCCCTCCTAAAGCTAAGTTGGGGCACCGGCAGGGCACCAAGGGAGGGTGGGGACTGGGTTGGTGATTGCCTAAAGAGGTTTTAAAGACAGTGTAGGGCAGGGGGCTGTCCAGGGACAGTCCCCCTTGGGCAGTTAAAGGGAGCAGGTTACTTATCAGCATGATGTTAGCGTGAACCGGGCAGGGCAGTTCCAGCCTGTGTCTGTTGTTGTGTAGTTTGTGTGGTCTGTCTTCTGTGTCTTAAACATTCCTGGGCCTCAATGTCCTAATTGCTCTTTGCGCTCAAGGGACACAGCATGTGCCTTGGCCACTATCCCTAGGGTCTCAAACGCCCATACTCATTGGCTTAGTGCCCATCAGTCTCTTCTTTTTGCGTTAAGCTTAAAGCGTGGATCGTTCTTGTGTCTTGAAGTTTCCTGACGGTCATCTCTTGTGGCACCCTTCCTGGCTGCGTGAGCAGCTCTACTCTCTAGACGTCCATTTTTGCAGACTGGGATTGTTTCCCTGCATCCTTATGCTCTCAAGTCTTGAGGCCAAGCTTCTTGCACATCCATCTTCTCAGTTTTGAAAGCAACTCCTTGTCACGGGCCATGACATTCTACTCTTTCTGTGGTGTTGCCATAGAGCATCCTGACGTCACAGCCCTGCAGGTCTTCTTGCCCGACGGCGTCTTCCGTTTAGGTGTCATTCTTCTTGCCAAGAGTTTTCTCTCCTCTTTGAGGCGCGTTGTTTGTAGGGTTCTGTATAGTGTTGGTCTGTGCATGTGTGTGTTTGGCTTGGAGCAGCCCTGCCCGGGGTTGTAGAGTCAGGTATAGGTGGAATAGCCATAAGAGTCTATGGTTAATATGTTGATATGCCTAGACCGTTGAGGCAAAGGTGGTACAGTCATCTCGGATCGAGTAGCCATCAGCAGGTTGTGTGGACAGCTCTTTCAATGGTGTTTTATGGGGAGGTGCAGAGCCGTGTGGGAGGGGCTGGTCAAGGGTAGTGGTAGTAAAGCAGATTGAATCTCCAAGGTGTTAATGCTTATATATTTGGGGCTTAAAGGTTGTGGGTTGTTTGGGTGTGGTTTTTTATTAATGGCAGGACGTATTGTTGGATTCTTAATGGTATTCCTAAATGGAAACAAGACTTCTGGAATTGTTAAGCTATTGCTCTGCAACTGGTGACTTCTTCGATGTTATTGCTTTTTCAGATGCAGACGGACAAGCCACGCACCAAAGGGTGACGTAGGAGAGGTGAGTGGAGTACCGTAAGAAGGTTGTTGCATGGTATTAGTGGGATGATGTGACTGGTGGCTATATGACTACATTATGGTGTGGTGTTCTTTTTATTTGAAGGGTGCAAAGGGAGGAGGTATGTGGGATACGGGCACTGGAGCTGACTCGGGCAAGGTGAGTGGTGGTTGGGGGGCCTAAGTAGCGGTTATTTTTCAGGTACTGCTGGTGAAGTTATAAGCAACCCATGTTGTTTGATTCTACAGGTGGTGCAGAAACCTTAACATGGCAACCGAAGGTGACAGAGGCTGGGTGGGTGAGCTGTCAAGGTAAAGGAGTGAGAGACACGAATCGGTGTGGGCAGGCTGCAGTTTTGGGCAGTATCTCAGCATGTGCCTTTTCCCTTGGGTTTTTGCAGGTGCCGTACGCAGGCTCGGAGGGGCGACGCTGCCGCATGCTGACGAGGGGTCTGAGAAGGTGAGGTGGTTGTGGGCCGGGTTGGTGTCTAATAGCGAAGTATTGCATGGCAACTCAGTGAAGTGTTTCTCTGTGATCTTGCAGGTGCTGTGCGGGCCGCCTTTGGAATTGGATGAGCGTTTGAGGTGAGCTGGGTAGTAGAGAGGAGGAGCATGGGACTGGTGATATCTCATAAATGCAATGTTAACTTTGTGTGCCTTGGTATCTTAGGTGCCACAAGTAACGGTGGCCGCAGTGTCCGACTCTGTAATTGGCGTGGAGCAGGCAAGTTCAATGCCATGATTCTTGTGAGGATGAGAGTGTTGTGAAAGAGAGTGGTGTCTACTGTCATGATGCTTACTGCTGGCATGCTGTTTTGTAGTTTTTTTTTTTTTTTTTTCAGATGCTGGAGGGGAACCTGGTGATTGCAGGAAAATATCTGCTACCAAATGTGTTTTTTGTCAGGATGCATGCAGACTCCTGGCCCTCTCAAAGCTAATTTGAGGGATGATGGCTGGGGAGGGGGCAAGGAGACAAGGTTGGCAACTGTAGGGAGGTGCATTTAAAGTTTATGTAGGGCAAAGGGCTGTCCAGGAACAGTCTCCTTTGGGCAGTTAAAGGGAGTGGGTTACTCTTCAGCATGAGGCTAGGGCAGGGCAGTTCCAGCCTGTGTCTGTTGTTGTGTAGTTTGTGTGGTCTGTCTTCTGTGTCTGAGGCCTTCCTCGGGTCTCGATGTCCTCTTTGCGCTCGAGGAGCACAGCATGCACCTCGGGCGCCATCCCTAGGATCTCACCGATGAGAATGCCCATACTCATCGGTGTAGCACCAATCGGATGCTGCTTTTTTTGCATTACAAGCTTAAAGTGCGGATCGGTCTCACATCTTGAAGTTTCCACATGGTCATCTTCTGCGGCATCCTTCCCAGCTGCGGGAGCAGCTCTGCTCTCTAGCCGTCCACTTTTGCGGACTGGGATTTCTTCCCTGCATCCTTACGTTCTCAGGTCTTGAGGCCAGGCTTCTTGTGTGTACATCCTCTCTGTTTTGAGAATAACTTCTTGTCATGGGCCATGATGTTCTACTCTTTTTCTGGGGTTGCCCCAGAGCCTCCTCACGTCACCATCATGGTCCCATGCTTTGTCTTGCCAAATGGTGTCTTCCGTTCGGGTGTCATTCTTCTTGCCGAGAGTTTTCTCTCCAATTTGAGGCACCTTTTTTTTTTTTTAGGGTTCCATGTAGCGTTGGTCTGTGCATGTGTGTGTGTGGCTTAGAGCTGCCCTGCCTGGGGGTGTAGAGTCGGGGGGAGGTGGAATAGCCATAAGAGTCTGTGGTTAATACGTTGATATGCGTAGACTGTTGAGGCAATGGTTGTACAGTCATCTAGGACTCAGTGGCTGTTGGCAGGCTGTGTGGACAGCTCTTTCGATAAAATTTGTTTAATGGCAGGAAGTATAGTTGGATTCTAGATGGTATTCCTACATGGAAAGAAGTCCTCTGCAATCGTTAGGCTATCGCTCTGCATCCGGGTGACTCATTCAATATCATTTTTGCAGATGCAGAGGAACGAGCGGAGCACTAGAAGCAGGAGGGTTGGTGCGCGGTATTAGAGGGAAGATGTGACTGGTGGCTGTGTGACTACATTATGGTATTTCTATTTTTTAATTTGAAGGGGTAAAGGGAGGAGCGATATGGGCACCGGAGCTGACTCGGCCAAGGTGAGTGGTGATTGGTGGGCTGAAGTAGCGGTTATGTTTCAGGTGGTGTATTGCTGGTGAAGTTGTAAGCAACCCGTGTTGTTTGTGTTTTACAGGTGGTGCGCAAGCTTCAATGTGGCAACCCAAAATGTTGGAGGTGGGACAGGTGAGTGGCCGAGGTCAATGAGAGGTTGGTAGGAATCACTGTGGGTAGGCTGCAGTTTTGGGCAGTATCTCAGCATGTGCCTTTTCCCTTGGGTTTTTGTAGGTGCCGCACGCAAGCTCGAAGGGGCGACGCTGCCGCATGCTGACGAGAAGGGGTCCGAGAAGGTGAGGCGGTTGTGGGCCGGGTTGGCGTCTAATGGCAAAGTATTACATGGCAACTCAGTGAAGTGTTCCTCTGTGGTTTTGCAGGTGCCGTGCAGGCTGCCTTTGGAATTGGATGAGCGTTTGAGGTGAGCTGGGTAGTAGAGAGGAGGAGCATGGGACTGGTGATTTCTCACAAATGCAATGTTAACCTTGTGTGTCTTGGTATCTTAGGTGCCACAAGTAATGGCGTCCGACTCTGGAATCGGTGTGGAGCAGGCAAGTGCAATGCCACAGCTCTTGTGAGGACGAGGGTGTTGTGGAAGAGCACGGTGTCTACTGTCATGATGCTTACTGCTGGTGTGTGTGTTGTTTTTTTTTTCTTCAGATACTGAAGGGGAACCTGGTGACTGCAGGAAAATATCAGCTAGCCAATGTGTTTTTTGTCAAGGATGGATTCAGACCCCCGGCCCTCTGAAAGCTAAGTTGAGGCACTGGCGCTGGAGAGGGATCGGCGGGAGTAGTGGATAACGCTTAGTAGGCAAGGTTGGCAATTGCATGAAGGGGTTTTAAAGATAGTGTAGGGCAGGGGGCTGTACAGGAACAGACTGCTTTGGGCAGTTAAAGGGAGCTGACTACTCTTCACTACGATGCCGGGCAGGGCAGTTCCAGCCTGTGTCTGTTGTTGTGTAGTTTGTGTGGTCTGCCTTCTGTGTCTTAGGCCTTCCTCAGGTCTCGATGACCTCATTGCTCTTTGCACTTGAGGGGCACAGGTCCCATCCCTAAGGTCTCGAATGCCTCCACTCATCAGCATAGCACTCGAGAGGCACTTCTTTTCTTGCATTACAAGCTGAAAGCGTGAATTGGTCTTGTGTCTTGAAGTTTCTGGACGGTCATCTTTTGCGGCATCCTTCCCGGCTGCGTGAGCAGCTCTTCTCTCTAGCCGTCCGTTTTCATGGACTGGGATTTCTTCCCTGCATCCTTAGGCTCTTAGGTCTTGGCCAGGCTTCTTGCTTGTACATCCTCTCAGTTTTGAGAGTATCTTCTTGTCACGGGCCGTGAGGTTCTACTCCTTTTTCTGGGGTTGCCCCAGAGCCTTCTCATGTCACCGTTATGGTCCCACAGGTCGTCTTGCCTGACAGCGTCTTCTATCTGGGTGTCATTCTTCTTGCCGAGAGTTTTCTCTCCTCTTTGAGGTCTGTTTTTTGTAGGGTTCCATGTAGTGTCAGTCTGTGCGTGTGTGTGTGTGGCTTGGAGCTGCCCTGCCTGGGGGTGTAGAGTCAGGGGGAGGTGGAATAGCCATAAGAGTCTATGCTTAATACATTGATATGCGTAGACTGTTGAGGCAATGGTTGTACGGTCATCTAGGACTCAGTGGCTGTTGGCAGGCTGTGTGGACAGCTCTTTTGATAATGTTTTATGGGGATGAACTGAGCCATGTGGGAGGTGCTGTTCAGGGGTAGTGAAGGAAATTGAATCTCAAAGGCCTTAAGGCTTGTGTTTGATTAATGTACGGCTTAATGTTTGATTTATAAAATTTGTTTAATGGCAGGAAGTATAGTTGGATTCTAGATGGTATTCCTACATGGAAAGAAGTCCTCTGCAATCGTTAGGCTATCGCTCTGCATCCGGGTGACTCATTCAATATCATTTTTGCAGATGCAGAGGAACGAGCGGAGCACTAGAAGCAGGAGGGTTGGTGCGCGGTATTAGAGGGAAGATGTGACTGGTGGCTGTATGACTACATTATGGTATTTCTATTTTTTAATTTGAAGGGGTAAAGGGAGGAGCGATATGGGCACCGGAGCTGACTCGGCCAAGGTGAGTGGTGATTGGTGGGCTGAAGTAGCGGTTATGTTTCAGGTGGTGTATTGCTGGTGAAGTTGTAAGCAACCCGTGTTGTTTGTGTTTTACAGGTGGTGCGCAAGCTTCAATGTGGCAACCCAAAATGTTGGAGGTGGGACAGGTGAGCGGCCGAGGTCAATGAGAGGTTGGTAGGAATCACTGTGGGTAGGCTGCGGTTTTGGGCAGTATCTCAGCATGTGCCTTTTCCCTTGGGTTTTTGTAGGTGCCGCACGCAAGCTCGAAGGGGCGACGCTGCCGCATGCTGACGAGAAGGGGTCCGAGAAGGTGAGGCGGTTGTGGGCCGGGTTGGCGTCTAATGGCAAAGTATTACATGGCAACTCAGTGAAGTGTTCCTCTGTGGTTTTGCAGGTGCCGTGCAGGCTGCCTTTGGAATTGGATGAGCGTTTGAGGTGAGCTGGGTAGTAGAGAGGAGGAGCACGGGACTGGTGATTTCTCACAAATGCAATGTTAACCTTGTGTGTCTTGGTATCTTAGGTGCCACAAGTAATGGCGTCCGACTCTGGAATCGGTGTGGAGCAGGCAAGTGCAATGCCACAGCTCTTGTGAGGACGCGAGGGTGTTGTGGAAGAGCACGGTGTCTACTGTCATGATGCTTACTGCTGGTGTGTGTGTTGGTTTTTTTTTTCTTCAGATACTGAAGGGGAACCTGGTGACTGCAGGAAAATATCAGCTAGCCAATGTGTTTTTTGTCAAGGATGGATTCAGACCCCCGGCCCTCTGAAAGCTAAGTTGAAGGACGATGGCTGGGGAGGGGGCAAGGAGACAAGGTTGGCAACTGCAGGAAGGTGCATTTAAAGCTACTTAGGGCAAAGAGCTGTCCAGGAACAGCCACTTTTGGGCAGTTAAAGGGAGCGGGTTACTCTTCAGTGTGATGCTAGCGTGTGCCAGGCAGGGCAGTTCCAGCCTGTGTCTGTTGTGTGGTCTGCCTTCTGTGTCTTAGGCCTTCCTCAGGTCTCAATGTCCTCTTTGCGCTCGAGGAGCGCAGCATGCACCTCAGGTGCTATCCCTCGGATCTTGACTATCTGTACTCATCGGTGTAGCACCAATCGGATGCTGCTTCTTTTGTGTTGCAAGCTCAGCGTGGATTGGTCCTACGTCTCAGAACTTTCTGGACACTCCTCTTTTGCAGCATCCTTCTTGGCTGTAGGAGCAGCTCTGCTCTCTAGATGTCCGTTTTCACGGACTGGGATTGTTTCCCTGCATCCTTACGTTTTTAGGTCTTGAGGCCTGGCTTCTTGTGTGTAAATCTCCTTAATTTTGAGAGCAACTTCTTGTCACGGGCCATGATGTTCTACTCTTTTTCTGGGGTTGCCCCAGAGCCTCCTCACGTCACCATCATGGTCCCATGCGTCTTCTTGCCCGATGGTGTCTTCTGTCCGGGTGTCGTCATTCTTGCCGAGAGTTTTCTCTCCTCTGAGGCGCGTTGTTTGTAAGGTTCTGTATAGCGTTGGTCTGTGCATGTGTGTGTGTGGCTTGGAGCTGCCCTGCCTGGGGGGCGTAGAGTCAGGGGGAGGTGGAATAGCCATAAGAGTCTGTGGTTAATACGTTGATATGCGTAGACTGTTGAGGCAATGGTTGTACGGTCATCTAGGACTCAGTGGCTGTTGGCAGGCTGTGTGGACAGCTCTTTCGATAATGTTTTATGGGGATGAGCTGAGCCATGTGGGAGGTGCTGTTCAGGGGTAGTGAAGGAAATGGAATCTCAAAGGCCTTAAGGCTTGCATGTGTACGGCTTAATGTTTGATTTATAAAATTTGTTTAATGGCAGGAAGTATAGTTGGATTCTAGATGGTATTCCTACATGGAAAGAAGTCCTCTGCAATCGTTAGGCTATCGCTCTGCATCCGGGTGACTCATTCAATATCATTTTTGCAGATGCAGAGGAACGAGCGGAGCACTAGAAGCAGGAGGGTTGGTGCGCGGTATTAGAGGGAAGATGTGACTGGTGGCTGTATGACTACATTATGGTATTTCTATTTTTTAATTTGAAGGGGTAAAGGGAGGAGCGATATGGGCACCGGAGCTGACTCGGCCAAGGTGAGTGGTGATTGGTGGGCTGAAGTAGCGGTTATGTTTCAGGTGGTGTATTGCTGGTGAAGTTGTAAGCAACCCGTGTTGTTTGTGTTTTACAGGTGGTGCGCAAGCTTCAATGTGGCAACCCAAAATGTTGGAGGTGGGACAGGTGAGTGGCCGAGGTCAATGAGAGGTTGGTAGGAATCACTGTGGGTAGGCTGCAGTTTTGGGCAGTATCTCAGCATGTGCCTTTTCCCTTGGGTTTTTGTAGGTGCCGCACGCAAGCTCGAAGGGGCGACGCTGCCGCATGCTGACGAGAAGGGGTCCGAGAAGGTGAGGCGGTTGTGGGCCGGGTTGGCGTCTAATGGCAAAGTATTACATGGCAACTCAGTGAAGTGTTCCTCTGTGGTTTTGCAGGTGCCGTGCAGGCTGCCTTTGGAATTGGATGAGCGTTTGAGGTGAGCTGGGTAGTAGAGAGGAGGAGCATGGGACTGGTGATTTCTCACAAATGCAATGTTAACCTTGTGTGTCTTGGTATCTTAGGTGCCACAAGTAATGGCGTCCGACTCTGGAATCGGTGTGGAGCAGGCAAGTGCAATGCCACAGCTCTTGTGAGGACGAGGGTGTTGTGGAAGAGCACGGTGTCTACTGTCATGATGCTTACTGCTGGTGTGTGTGTTGTTTTTTTTTTCTTCAGATACTGAAGGGGAACCTGGTGACTGCAGGAAAATATCAGCTAGCCAATGTGTTTTTTGTCAAGGATGGATTCAGACCCCCGGCCCTCTGAAAGCTAAGTTGAGGCACTGGCGCTGGAGAGGGATCGGCGGGAGTAGTGGATAACGCTTAGTAGGCAAGGTTGGCAATTGCATGAAGGGGTTTTAAAGATAGTGTAGGGCAGGGGGCTGTACAGGAACAGACTGCTTTGGGCAGTTAAAGGGAGCTGACTACTCTTCACTACGATGCCGGGCAGGGCAGTTCCAGCCTGTGTCTGTTGTTGTGTAGTTTGTGTGGTCTGCCTTCTGTGTCTTAGGCCTTCCTCAGGTCTCGATGACCTCATTGCTCTTTGCACTTGAGGGGCACAGGTCCCATCCCTAAGGTCTCGAATGCCTCCACTCATCAGCATAGCACTCGAGAGGCACTTCTTTTCTTGCATTACAAGCTGAAAGCGTGAATTGGTCTTGTGTCTTGAAGTTTCTGGACGGTCATCTTTTGCGGCATCCTTCCCGGCTGCGTGAGCAGCTCTTCTCTCTAGCCGTCCGTTTTCATGGACTGGGATTTCTTCCCTGCATCCTTAGGCTCTTAGGTCTTGGCCAGGCTTCTTGCTTGTACATCCTCTCAGTTTTGAGAGTATCTTCTTGTCACGGGCCGTGAGGTTCTACTCCTTTTTCTGGGGTTGCCCCAGAGCCTTCTCATGTCACCGTTATGGTCCCACAGGTCGTCTTGCCTGACAGCGTCTTCTATCTGGGTGTCATTCTTCTTGCCGAGAGTTTTCTCTCCTCTTTGAGGTCTGTTTTTTGTAGGGTTCCATGTAGTGTCAGTCTGTGCGTGTGTGTGTGTGGCTTGGAGCTGCCCTGCCTGGGGGTGTAGAGTCAGGGGGAGGTGGAATAGCCATAAGAGTCTATGCTTAATACATTGATATGCGTAGACTGTTGAGGCAATGGTTGTACGGTCATCTAGGACTCAGTGGCTGTTGGCAGGCTGTGTGGACAGCTCTTTTGATAATGTTTTATGGGGATGAACTGAGCCATGTGGGAGGTGCTGTTCAGGGGTAGTGAAGGAAATTGAATCTCAAAGGCCTTAAGGCTTGTGTTTGATTAATGTACGGCTTAATGTTTGATTTATAAAATTTGTTTAATGGCAGGAAGTATAGTTGGATTCTAGATGGTATTCCTACATGGAAAGAAGTCCTCTGCAATCGTTAGGCTATCGCTCTGCATCCGGGTGACTCATTCAATATCATTTTTGCAGATGCAGAGGAACGAGCGGAGCACTAGAAGCAGGAGGGTTGGTGCGCGGTATTAGAGGGAAGATGTGACTGGTGGCTGTATGACTACATTATGGTATTTCTATTTTTTAATTTGAAGGGGTAAAGGGAGGAGCGATATGGGCACCGGAGCTGACTCGGCCAAGGTGAGTGGTGATTGGTGGGCTGAAGTAGCGGTTATGTTTCAGGTGGTGTATTGCTGGTGAAGTTGTAAGCAACCCGTGTTGTTTGTGTTTTACAGGTGGTGCGCAAGCTTCAATGTGGCAACCCAAAATGTTGGAGGTGGGACAGGTGAGCGGCCGAGGTCAATGAGAGGTTGGTAGGAATCACTGTGGGTAGGCTGCGGTTTTGGGCAGTATCTCAGCATGTGCCTTTTCCCTTGGGTTTTTGTAGGTGCCGCACGCAAGCTCGAAGGGGCGACGCTGCCGCATGCTGACGAGAAGGGGTCCGAGAAGGTGAGGCGGTTGTGGGCCGGGTTGGCGTCTAATGGCAAAGTATTACATGGCAACTCAGTGAAGTGTTCCTCTGTGGTTTTGCAGGTGCCGTGCAGGCTGCCTTTGGAATTGGATGAGCGTTTGAGGTGAGCTGGGTAGTAGAGAGGAGGAGCACGGGACTGGTGATTTCTCACAAATGCAATGTTAACCTTGTGTGTCTTGGTATCTTAGGTGCCACAAGTAATGGCGTCCGACTCTGGAATCGGTGTGGAGCAGGCAAGTGCAATGCCACAGCTCTTGTGAGGACGCGAGGGTGTTGTGGAAGAGCACGGTGTCTACTGTCATGATGCTTACTGCTGGTGTGTGTGTTGGTTTTTTTTTTCTTCAGATACTGAAGGGGAACCTGGTGACTGCAGGAAAATATCAGCTAGCCAATGTGTTTTTTGTCAAGGATGGATTCAGACCCCCGGCCCTCTGAAAGCTAAGTTGAAGGACGATGGCTGGGGAGGGGGCAAGGAGACAAGGTTGGCAACTGCAGGAAGGTGCATTTAAAGCTACTTAGGGCAAAGAGCTGTCCAGGAACAGCCACTTTTGGGCAGTTAAAGGGAGCGGGTTAGTCTTCAGTGTGATGCTAGCGTGTGCCAGGCAGGGCAGTTCCAGCCTGTGTCTGTTGTGTGGTCTGCCTTCTGTGTCTTAGGCCTTCCTCAGGTCTCAATGTCCTCTTTGCGCTCGAGGAGCGCAGCATGCACCTCAGGTGCTATCCCTCGGATCTTGACTATCTGTACTCATCGGTGTAGCACCAATCGGATGCTGCTTCTTTTGTGTTGCAAGCTCAGCGTGGATTGGTCCTACGTCTCAGAACTTTCTGGACACTCCTCTTTTGCAGCATCCTTCTTGGCTGTAGGAGCAGCTCTGCTCTCTAGATGTCCGTTTTCACGGACTGGGATTGTTTCCCTGCATCCTTACGTTTTTAGGTCTTGAGGCCTGGCTTCTTGTGTGTAAATCTCCTTAATTTTGAGAGCAACTTCTTGTCACGGGCCATGATGTTCTACTCTTTTTCTGGGGTTGCCCCAGAGCCTCCTCACGTCACCATCATGGTCCCATGCGTCTTCTTGCCCGATGGTGTCTTCTGTCCGGGTGTCGTCATTCTTGCCGAGAGTTTTCTCTCCTCTGAGGCGCGTTGTTTGTAAGGTTCTGTATAGCGTTGGTCTGTGCATGTGTGTGTGTGGCTTGGAGCTGCCCTGCCTGGGGGGCGTAGAGTCAGGGGGAGGTGGAATAGCCATAAGAGTCTGTGGTTAATACGTTGATATGCGTAGACTGTTGAGGCAATGGTTGTACGGTCATCTAGGACTCAGTGGCTGTTGGCAGGCTGTGTGGACAGCTCTTTCGATAATGTTTTATGGGGATGAGCTGAGCCATGTGGGAGGTGCTGTTCAGGGGTAGTGAAGGAAATGGAATCTCAAAGGCCTTAAGGCTTGCATGTGTACGGCTTAATGTTTGATTTATAAAATTTGTTTAATGGCAGGAAGTATAGTTGGATTCTAGATGGTATTCCTACATGGAAAGAAGTCCTCTGCAATCGTTAGGCTATCGCTCTGCATCCGGGTGACTCATTCAATATCATTTTTGCAGATGCAGAGGAACGAGCGGAGCACTAGAAGCAGGAGGGTTGGTGCGCGGTATTAGAGGGAAGATGTGACTGGTGGCTGTATGACTACATTATGGTATTTCTATTTTTTAATTTGAAGGGGTAAAGGGAGGAGCGATATGGGCACCGGAGCTGACTCGGCCAAGGTGAGTGGTGATTGGTGGGCTGAAGTAGCGGTTATGTTTCAGGTGGTGTATTGCTGGTGAAGTTGTAAGCAACCCGTGTTGTTTGTGTTTTACAGGTGGTGCGCAAGCTTCAATGTGGCAACCCAAAATGTTGGAGGTGGGACAGGTGAGCGGCCGAGGTCAATGAGAGGTTGGTAGGAATCACTGTGGGTAGGCTGCGGTTTTGGGCAGTATCTCAGCATGTGCTTTTTCGCTTGGGTTTTTGCAGGCGCCGCACACAGGATCGAAGGGGCGACGCTGCTGCATGCTGACGAAGGGGTCTGAGAAGGTGAGGCGGTTGCGGGCCGGGTTGGTGTCTAATAGCGAAGTATGACATGGCAACGCAGTGAAGTGTTTCTGTGTGATCTTGCAGGTGCTGTGCGGGCCGCCTTTGGAATTGGATGAGCGTTTGAGGTGAGCTGGGTAGTAGAGAGGAGGAGCATGGGACTGGTGATTTCTCACAAATGCAATGTTAACCTTGTGTGTCTTTGGTATCTTAACGTGCCACAAGTAATGGTGGCTGCAGCATCCGACTCTGGAATTGGTGTGGAGCAGGGAAGTGCAATGCCACAGCTCTTGTGAGGACGAGGGTGTTGTGGAAGAGCACGGTGTCTACTGTCATGATGCTTACTGCTGGTGTGTGTGTTGGTTTTTTTTTCTTCAGATACTGAAGGGGAACCTGGTGACTGCAGGAAAATATCAGCTAGCCAATGTGTTTTTTGTCAAGGATGGATTCAGACCCCCGGCCCTCTCAAAGCTAAGTTGAGGGATGATGGCTGGGGAGGGGGCAAGGAGACAAGGTTGGCAACTGTACGGAGGTACATTTAAAATTACTTAGAGCAAAGGGCTGTCCAGGAACAGTCCCCCTTGGGCATTAAAGTGAGCTGTCTACTCTTCACTATGATGCTGGGCAGGGCAGTTCCAGCTTGTGTCTGTTGTTGTGTAGTTTGTGTGGTCTGCCTTCTGTGTCTTAGGCCTTCCTCAGGTCTCGATGACCTCATTGCTCTTTGCACTTGAGGGGCACAGGTCCCATCCCTAAGGTCTCGAATGCCTCCACTCATCAGCATAGCACTCGAGAGGCACTTCTTTTCTTGCATTACAAGCTGAAAGCGTGAATTGGTCTTGTGTCTTGAAGTTTCCGGACGGTCATCTTTTGCGGCATCCTTCCCGGCTGCGTGAGCAGCTCTTCTCTCTAGCCGTCCGTTTTCATGGACTGGGATTGCTTCCCTGCATCCTTAAGCTCTTTGGTCTTGAGGCCAGGCTTCTTGCTTGTACATCCTCTCAGTTTTGAGAGTATCTTCTTGTCACGGGCCGTGAGGTTCTGCTCTTTTTTCTGGGGTTGCCCCAGAGCCTTCTCATGTCACCATCATGGTCCCACAGGTCGTCTTGCCTGACAGCGTCTTCTATCTGGGTGACATTCTTCTTGCCGAGAGTTTTCTCTCCTCTTTGAGGTCTGTTTTTTGTAGGGTTCCATGTAGTGTCAGTCTGTGCGTGTGTGTGTTTGGCTTGGAGCTGCCCTGCCTGGGGGGCGTAGAGTCAGGGGGAGGTGGAATAGCCATAAGAGTCTATGCTTAATACATTGATATGCGTAGACTGTTGAGGCAATGGTTGTACGGTCATCTAGGACTCAGTGGCTGTTGGCAGGCTGTGTGGACGGCTCTTTTGATAATGTTTTATGGGGATGAGCTGAGCCATGTGGGAGGTGCTGTTCAGGGGTAGTGAAGGAAATTGAATCTCAAAGGCATTAAGGCTTGTATGTGTACGGCTTAATGTTTGATTTATAAAATTTGTTTAATGGCAGGAAGTATAGTTGGATTCTAGATGGTATGCTTACATGGACAGAAGTCCTCTGCAATTGTTAGGCTATCGCTCTGCATGCGGGTGACTCATTCAATATCATTTTTGCAGATGCAGAGGAACGAGCGGAGCACTAGAAGCAGGAGGGTTGGTGCGCGGTATTAGAGGGAAGATGTGACTGGTGGCTGTATGACTACATTATGGTATTTCTATTTTTTAATTTGAAGGGGCAAAGGGAGGAGCAATATGTGATATGGGCACCGGAGCTGACTCGGCCAAGGTGAGTGGTGATTGGTGGGCTGAAGTAGCGGTTATGTTTCAGGTGGTGTATTGCTGGTGAAGTTGTAAGCAACCCTTGTTGTTTGTGTTTTACAGGTGGTGCGCAAGCTTCAATGTGGCAACCCAAAATGATGGAGGCTGGACAGCTGAGTGGCCGAGGTCAATGAGAGGGTGATAGGAGTCACTGTGGGCAGGCTGCGGTTTTGGGCAGTATCTCAGCATGTGCTTTTTCGCTTGGGTTTTTGTAGGTGCCGCACGCAGGCTCGAAGGGGCGACGCTGCTGCATGCTGACGAAGGGGTCTGAGAAGGTGAGGCGGTTGCGGGCCGGGTTGGTGTCTAATAGCGAAGTATGACATGGCAACGCAGTGAAGTGTTTCTGTGTGATCTTGCAGGTGCTGTGCGGGCCGCCTTTGGAATTGGATGAGCGTTTGAGGTGAGCTGGGTAGCAGAGAGGAGGAGCATGGGACTGGTGATTTCTCACAAATGCAATGTTAACCTTGTGTGTCTTTGGTATCTTAACGTGCCACAAGTAATGGTGGCTGCAGCATCCGACTCTGGAATCGGTGTGGAGCAGGCAAGTTCAATGCCACGGTTCTTGTGAGGATGAGGGTGTTGTGGAAGAGAGCGGTGTCCACTGTCATGATGCTTACTGCTGGCATGCTGTTTTGTAGTTGTTTTTTTTTTTTTTTTTCAGATGCTGGAGGGGAACCTGGTGATTGCAGGAAAATATCAGCTAGCCAATGTGTTTTTTGTCAGGATGCATTCAGACTCCCGGCTCTCTCAAAGCTAAGTTGAGGGACGATGGCTGGGGAGGGGGCAAGGAGACAAGGCTGCCAACTGCAGGAAGGTGCATTTAAAGTTTATGTAGGGCAAAGGGCTGTCCCAGGACCGTCCCCCTTGGGCAGATAAAGGGAGCAGGTAACTTATCAGCGTGATGCTAGTGTGTGCTGGGCAGGGCAGTTCCAGCCTGTGTCTGTTGTTGTGTAGTTTGTGTGGTCTGTCTTCTGTGTCTTAGGCCTTCTGCAGGTCTCTCTCCTCTTTGCGCGCGAGGAGCACAGCACATGCCGCAAGCGCCATCCCTAGGATCTTGAATGCCTCTACTCATTGGTGTAGCGCCAATAGGGCGCTTTTTCCTTGTGTTACAAGCTGAAAGCGTGGATCGGTCTTGTGTCTCGAAGTTTCCAGACGGTCATCTTTTGTGGCATCCTTCCCGTCTGTGTGAGCAGCTCTGCTCTATAGCCATATGTTTTTGTGGACTGGGATTGTTTCCCTGCATCTTTACGTTCTCAGGTCTTGAGGCCAGGCTTCTTGTGTGTACATCCTCTCAGTTTTCAGAGCAACTCCTTGTCACGGGTCATGATGCTCTACTCTCTGTGGGGTTGCCCCAGAGCGTCCTCACGTCACCGTCACAGTCCTGCAGGTCGTCTTGCCTGATGATGTCTTCCATCTGGGTCTCATTCTTCTTGCTGAGATTTTTCTCTCATCTTTGAGGCATGCAGTTTAGTGTTGTGTAGTGTTGGTCTGTGCATGTATGTGGCTTAGAGCTGTCCTGCCTGGGGTTGTAGAGTCGGGTATAGGTGGAATAGCCATAAGAGTCTATGGTTAATATGGTGATGTGCCTAGACCGTTGAGACAATGGCTGAACAGTCATCTAGGACTCAGTAGCTGTTGGCAGGCTCTGTGGACAGCTCTTTTGATGATGTTATATGGGGATGAGCTGAGCCACGTGAGAATGGCTGTTCAGGGGTAGTGAAGCAGATTGAGTCTCAAAGGTGTAAAGGCTTATATGTGTAGGGGTAAATGTTTGACTTCTAAATTTTGTTTAATGAGAGTATGTATAGTCGGATTCTAGATAGTATTCCTACGTTGAAACAAGTCCTCTGGAATTGTTAAGCTATTGCTCTGCATCTGGGTGAATCATTCAATATTGTTTTTGCAGATGCAGAAGGACGAGCTGTGCAGGGTGATGGTCAAGAGGCGAGTGGAGCACTAGAAAAAGGTGGGTTGGTGGGTGGTATTAGAGGGAAGATGTGACTGGTGGCTATATGACTACATTATGGTATTTCTATGTTTCTTTTAATTTGAAGGTGGAAAGGGAGGAGCAATGTGTGATATGGGCACCGGAGCTGACTCGGGCAGGTGAGCAGTGATTGGTGGGCTTAAGTAGCGGTCATGTTTCAGGTGGTGTATTGCTGGTGAAGTTCTAAGCAACCCATGTTGTTTGGGTCTACAGGTGGTGCAGAAACCTTAACATGGCAACCGAAGGTGACAGAGGCTGGGTGGGTGAGCTGTCAAGGTAAAGGAGTGAGAGACACGAATCGGTGTGGGCAGGCTGCAGTTTTGGGCAGTATCTCAGCATGTGCCTTTTCCCTTGGGTTTTTGCAGGTGCTGTACGCAGGCTCGGAGGGGCGACGCTGCCGCATGCTGACGAGGGGTCTGAGAAGGTGAGGTGGTTGTGGGCCGGGTTGGTGTCTAATAGCGAAGTATTGCATGGCAACTCAGTGAAGTGTTTCTCTGTGATCTTGTAGGTGCTGTGCGGGCCGCCTTTGGAATTGGATGAGCGTTTGAGGTGAGCTGGGTAGTAGAGAGGAGGAGCATGGGACTGGTGATTTCTCACAAATGCATTGTTAACCTTGTGTGTCTTGGTATCTTAGGTGCCACAAGTAATGGCGTCCGACTCTGGAATCGGTGTGGAGCAGGCAAGTGCAATGCCACAGCTCTTGTGAGGACGAGGGTGTTGTGGAAGAGCACGGTGTCTACTGTCATGATGCTTACTGCTGGTGTGTGTGTTGGTTTTTTTTTCTTCAGATACTGAAGGGGAACCTGGTGACTGCAGGAAAATATCAGCTAGCCAATGTGTTTTTTGTCAAGGATGGATTCAGACCCCCGGCCCTCTGAAAGCTAAGTTGAAGGACGATGGCTGGGGAGGGGGCAAGGAGACAAGGTTGGCAACTGCAGGAAGGTGCATTTAAAGCTACTTAGGGCAAAGAGCTGTCCAGGAACAGCCACTTTTGGGCAGTTAAAGGGAGCGGGTTACTCTTCAGTGTGATGCTAGCGTGTGCCAGGCAGGGCAGTTCCAGCCTGTGTCTGTTGTGTAGTTTGTGTGGTCTGCCTTCTGTGTCTTAGGCCTTCCTCAGGTCTCAATGTCCTCTTTGTGCTCGAGGAGCACAGCATGCACCTCGGGTGCCATCCCTAGGATCTCAACTGTCTGTACTCATCGGTGTAGCACCAATCGGATGCTGCTTCTTTTGCGTTACAAGCTTAAAGTGTGGATTGGTCCTGCGTCTCAGAACTCCAGATGGTCATCTCTTGCGGCATCCTTCTTGGCTGCAGGAGCAGCTCTGCTCTCTAGCCAACCATTTTCACGGACTGGGATTGTTTCCCTGCATCCTTATGTTCTTAGGTCTTGAGGCCAGGCTTCTTGTGCATCCATCCTCTCAGTTTTGAGAGCAACTTCTTGTCACGGGCCATGATGTTCTACTCTTTTTCTGGGGTTGCCACAGAGCCTCCTCACATCACTGTCATGGTCCCATGCGTCTTCTTGCCTGAACGGTGTCTTCCATTTGGGTGTCGTCATTCTTGCCGAGAGTTTTCTCTCCTCTTTGAGGCGCGTTGTTTATAGGGTTCTGTATAGGGTTGGTCTGTGCATGTGTGTGTGTGGCTTGGAGATGCCCTGCCTGGAGGTGTAGAGTCAGGGGGAGGTGGAATAAGCCATAAGAGTGTATGGTTAATATGTTGATGTGCCTACACTGTTGAGGCAACAGTTGTACAGTCATTTCAGATTGAGTAGCCATCAGCAGGTTGTGTGGACAGCTCTTTCAATGGTGTTTTATGGGGAGGAGCAGAGCTGTGTGGGAGGGGCTGATCAGGTCTATTGAAGCAGATTGATTCTTAAATGGAAAGAAGACTTCTGGAATTGTTAAGCTATTGCTCTGCAACTGAGTGACTTGTTTGATATTATTGTTTTTGCAGATGCATAGGAATGAGCCACGCACCAAAGAATGACAGAGGAGGCAAGTGTAGCACCGTAAGAAGGTTGTGGTAAGGTTGCTTTCCATAATGTTTGAGAAGTTGTGGAGATTGGGTGATGTCCCAGAAGACTGGAAGAAGGCTAATGTCACCCCATCTACAAGAAGGGCATAAAGGAGGATCCAGGAAATTGTAGGCCCATCAGTCATACTTAAGTCCCTGGCAAAGCTGTGCAATGAATCTTCCTGTGTGATATCACAAGTCAAATGAAGCACACGATTGGGAAGAGCCAGCATGGATTCACCAAGGGTAAATCATGCATGACAAACCTGATCACCTTCTATGACAAAGTAACCTGCTTGGTTGATGTGGGGCGAGCTGTGGACATGGTCTACCTGGATTTCTCCAAGGCTTTTGATATGATTTCCCACAGCCCCCTCCTAGAGAAACTGATGCGTTAGTCTAGAGAAGCTGTTCGGTGGGTGGAGAACTTGCTGACAGGCTACCCCCAGAGGGTGGTTGTAAATAGCTCCTTTTCAAACGGGCAACCTGTCGCAAGTGGTGTCCCCCCAGGGATTGATATTGGGCCCAGCACTGTTAAATATCTTCATAAGTGATGTGGATGATGGGATCGAGTGTACCCTGATGAAGCTTGATGTGATACCAAACTGAGTGGGGAAGCGGACACTTTGGAGGAGAGAGCCACTCTGCAGGAAGACCTGCTGGATAGGCTGGAAGAATGGGCTAATGAGAACCTTATGAAGTTCAATGAAGTCAGAAGTTAGGTCTTGCACCTGGGAAAACATATCCAGGAGTGCAGTACAGGCTGGGATCTATCCAGCTGGGGAGCAGCTGTGGCAAAGGGACCCGGGGGTCCTGGTCCTGGTGCAGAGACATAGAAGTCTTCATCCCACTCTACTCAGCGCTTGCCAGGTCACACCTAGAATACTGTTAGGTGTTGGTCCCCACTGTACAAAAAAAGATGTGAACAGGCTGGAGAGGGCCCAGAGAAGGGCCACAAAGATGATCAAAAGACTGGGAACCCTGACGCATGAGGAAAAGCTGAGAGAACTGTGTTTGTGTACCCTTGAGAAAAGAAGGCTTAGGGGAGACCTCATCACCATGTTCCAGTAGGTAAATTGTGGTTACAAAGATGATGGAGACTCCCCTTTTACAAGGAGTCACATAAAAAAGATGAGGGGTAATGGGTACAAGTTACTCTTGGGGAGATTCTAATTGGACACAAGAGGAAAACTTTTCACAATAAGAAGAATCAGCCATTGGGATAATATCCCCAGGGAAGCAGCAGATTCCTCAACATCGGACACTTGTAAGATTTGGCCAGACAGGGTGCTGGGCCATCTTGTCTAGACCGTGCTTTTGCCAAGAAAGGTTGGACCAGATAATCCTTGAGGTCCCTTGCTACTTGGTATTCTGTGATTAAAGTGGGTCAGCCTGTGGTGTCGGAGGGAAGGTGAGTCTTGTCGGCTATATGACTGCATAATGTTGTGGGTTTTTTTTTCCCAAAGATGCCAAGTAATGAGCCAAGTGGGATATGGGCACCGGAGTTGACTTGGGCAAGGTGAGCAATGACTAGTGGGCTGAAGTAGCAGTTATTTTTCAGGTGGTGTATTGTCAGTGAAGTTATAAGCATTACCTGTTGTTTGGGCTTCACAAGTGGTACGCAAGCTTCAACGCAGCAGCCCCAAATGACGGAGGCTGGTTGCGTAGGTAAAGGCCAAGGTAAAAGAGGGGGAGATGAGAATTGCTGCAGGCAGACTGTGCTTTTAGCTTGGGTTTTTCCACACGCTGCAGGTAGCCTCAGAGGGGTGTAGCTGCCCACTGAGGAGCGGTCCGGGAAGGTGAGGAGGTTATTGGCTGGGTCTCCATTTAATAGCTAAGTATTAAATGGCATCTTGGTTAACCATTTACCTTTTGGTTTTGCGGGAGCTGTGCTGGCTGCCTTTGGAATTGGATGAGCATTTGAGGTGAGCTGGGGTAGTAGAGAGGAGGAGCGTGGGGCTGGTGATTTCTCCCAAGCGCAATGGTAACTTTGTGTCTCTTGACATCTTGGGTGCCACGAGTGACAGTTGCAGCATCTGACTTTGGAATCAGTGTGGAGAGCACTATGGCGCTTTTGAGGAGGAGGCTAGTGTGATGCTGAATACCAGCACTGTTTTGTGGTTTGTTTTTTTTTTTTTTGGTGTGGGTGTAGTGGTTTTTTTTTTTTTTGCAGATAAAGAGGAACTGGGTGAGTGCAGCAACATCCCAGTTAGTGTTTTGGGTTTTGTGTTTTTTTGTTTTTAGGATGGATTCAGATCCCTGGCCTTCTGAAAACTAAGTTGAGGGACTAGGGCTGGGGAGGGAACAAGGTTGGGAATTGCAGGAATGTGTTATGAAGTTAGAGTAGGGGAGAGGACTGTCCAGGAACAGTCCCTTTTGGGAAGGTGTAAAGGGAGCGGGTTATTCTTTAGCATGATGCTAGCGTGTGCCGGTCTCGGCAGTTCTAGCCTGTGTCTGTGGTGTTGTGTAGTTTCTGTAGACTCTCTTCTGTGTCTTCTACAATAGCTTTCTCAGGTCTTGAGGTCTCCATAGCTCTTCATGATCAGCAGGCACCTCAGTAGCCCTCCTGACGGTCTCAAATGCATTGCCTCATTAGCATAGTGCCTGTTGAGCCCTTCTTAGCTTGCTATTGTAGCTTCAAGCATGGACATGCCTGGTAAGCGTTGCATCATAGATGTTTCTGAGGGGTCATCTCTTGCGGTGGCGAGCCAGGCGGTGCCAGCAGCTCTGCTCTCAGGAGTTCTGTTTCCACAGTTGCCTTTAGGGGTTTCACCCCTGTGTCCTTAATGGTCCTAAAGCCTGGCTTCTCACGCATCCATCGTTCTGGGTTTGATGGTAGTTTTCTCTCACGGGCCGTGGCAGTTGCCTCTCTTTCCCAGGGGTGCTATAGAGCATTTGTGCCATTGTGGCACTGTAGGGCTTCTGTGCCGGAGGCGTTTTCCCTACGGGAGTCATTCTCGCTTGTGGTTTTCTCGTGTCTCATGGTCACATTGTT
The DNA here is from genome assembly GCF_964195595.1 of Calonectris borealis. Taxonomy (NCBI): domain Eukaryota; kingdom Metazoa; phylum Chordata; class Aves; order Procellariiformes; family Procellariidae; genus Calonectris; species Calonectris borealis. The sequence continues at coordinate 44,880 of NW_027441639.1, forward strand.
TGTGGCGTCTGCGTGTGGTCTCTGTCTGCGTGTTAGGGTTGAAGCTGTGCTGCCTGGGAGTGTAGCAATATTAAAGACAGGGGAAGCATAGCTTTATATGGTTACATGTTGATCTGGCCAGATTCTTTAAGCAAAGGCTGTACAGTCCATCTCTGGGCAAGTAGCTCTAGAGAGCTGCCACAGTTACTTTCATTGTGTTTTGTGGGTGCTAGAGGCTGTGCTCTGGCCTTTTGGGAGTGGCAGTTTGCAAGGCAGTCGAATGGGTTGAATCTTGAATTTGCCTTAACTTGTCTATGTGGGGCTTAATATCTGGTGTGTTTTTTTTCCATCTGCAGTTAGAAGGCGTATGCAAAAACAAGACAGGCTTTTAGTCTTCTCAAGCTATTGGTCAGCATCCAGGTGACTTGCTTTACATGGTTTGATTAGCACAGTCTGTTTGGGTGGAGGTTGTCTGGGCTGGTTTTTTGTATAGCCAGTAGGTATTGCTAACCAGGGTGTACAGTCCCTTTTGTAGTTTTTTGCAGGTGCCCCAGGATGATTCAGATCCCTGGAGAAAATTCTCAAGCGTGTCTTGCCAGAGTGTCCAAATCGAAGTGAAGAAAAATCAAAGTGAAGAAGGAGGAGGCCCGGTGAATGTAGTGAAGCATCTTCCCTGGCTTGCTCTTAAGAAGGCTGAAACTTTGGAGTCGTACGGAATGGCAATGTTGCTTTGAGGTGTGTGGCGAGACAGTTCCGGGGATGGGTCTAGAATGGGGGCAATATGACATCGTGGCAGGTGGGTGGTGAAACAATGGTGTTATGAGTGAGGGGTGGAGCAAGTGGTTGTTGAATGAGTGTTAGTTTTTGAATGTGCCTAACCCTGTATGTGTGAAGTTTTTTATTGCAGGTTGTATTTAATGTTGAGAGTAATTTTTTTTTAATTATAATAAAAAAAACCCCAGCTGGGGGATTTCTTTTTTTTCCCCGGCTGAGTTTTTTTTTTCCCTTGGTCCCGGCCACTCTGCGAGGTGATGTTCATTGCCAACGTTTGAGCAGAGGTCAGGCTTGGGCCGGGGTTTTTGCAGGCAGGGTGATTTTTGAGGCCTCTGGGAATGCTGTTCCCGGGGAGCGGCGCAGACATGGGGTGATGTCCCGTTGTGGCAGGCTGGTCGCAGAATGGATCGGCGAAAGTGAGGGGTAGCTTGTGTGGTAGCTGAATGAATGGTGTGTTTTGAATGTATAAACCTTGTTTGATTATGTGGTGGTTTTTTGTTTCTCTGCAGGTTGTGTGTGGAGTTGAGATTTTTTTTTTGTTCAGAGAGTTAAAAAAAATATAATAAAACCGAGATAGGGGATTCCCCCCTCCCCCGGCTGGGGGTGTGTGTGTTGGGTGTGTGTGTTGTATTCTCCCCCCACCCTGGTCCCAGAAACACTGTAAGGGAGTTCATTGCCAACGTTTGGGTGGACGTTGGGCTTGGGCTGAAGTTTTTGCAAGGAGGATGGTTTTTCTAGGCCTCTGGGAACACCGGTCCTGGGGAGCGCTGTCCTGGAATGTGGCATTTTTCTGTCATTTTATGTTGTGTAGCGAATGGTCATGGGAAGATGATTGATGATCATGCAGTTGAAGGGTGTGGGGAATCAGTGTTGAAGAGGACCAGCTTGTGAAGCAGGTGGGCTAAACTTTATTGTTTAGTGTTAGGATTGTAAATTCTTTTGAGGGGCTTTGTAGTTTCTAATGTAATGACACTTTATGATTTTCTTGTTTTTGTGTGCACGCATGGAAGTAGGGGGCCCATTGAGATGAGTGGAGCTCGGTCACTTTCTGCCTAGGAATACAAATTGTGGAGATGATGTCACCTCGAAGAGGCAAACTTAGAGATATAAAGCAATAGACTGAGAATGTAGTGGGAGGGAGAAACGTGGAAAAGACTACTAGCTAGAGAATCACAGGTACTAAATACTTGCGCTGACTCTAAAGGTAATGAAGAATTTTTGAGGTCAAATGCATTTTCAAAAATAATGAGTGAGAAGTGATTAAATGTAATTTGTAGGAAGTATTTGATCAACTTGAGAGTAATTTTTGTCTCAGTAGTAAAAGTATATTGTAGAATTAAAATGTAAAAAATGATATGGGAAAACTTACTGGAAATAGCAATGGACCAATTTAAACATAAAAATTAGTTAAAAAAAAATTACAGGCAGTAATGTATCCCTATTGGAATCACAGTAAAAACTGAAATAACAAATGAAAGTACAAAACTAAGTGGGTGTTGTTAATACCTATGGTTAAAGATTGCCAATCGGAGGGTGCTGTGGTGGGGAATTGTTACAGGCATTGACAGCTCTTGCTTGAGGACTATTGTAGCAATAATGTTTGTATGTGATAGTTTAAGTGAGAATTAGTCATTGGAGGGAGAGTTGTCATTACCTATAGATAAATGTAGCTCTTGACAGGTTAAAAGAAAGCATGTGCATTACTGGCTCCTAAGTATATTTAAACTATCTGTAATTGTGTAAAGGTTTTGTAATTATTTTGAGTAGTTTTGAAGAAATGTAGAATACTACTTAGGTATAAATGATGTCCAATTGAACCACTGATGTTAATGGGACACTAGCAGGCATGAATTGTGTCTGAGTAGTATCTTAAGGAAAATATCAAACTAGGCAGTAAAGATGGAATGCTAATATGGCTGTGTTTAATTACCTTAATTGCAGCCAGAGCTAATTATAGTAGTTAAAAAAATCCTTAATAGGGTTCTAAGGTATCTTAAAAGAAAGTGATTGCAATAAAGTTGAAATAAAGTTTTCTTTGATCTGTTTTGTCTCCTGTGTGGTTTTTTTGTGTCTGTTTTTGGTTTTTTTTCTGTCTGTAGGGTTTTTTTGTGTATCTGTCCGATGTCTCATGATTTGATTGTCTCTCTGGTTTTTGTCATTGATGTAGTTTTGTCTTTGATTTTGTCTTTGATTTTGTTGTGTCTCTCTTTGTTTTTGTGTGTGTTTTTTTTGTTTCATGTGTGGTTAGAGGAGGGAGTTATCTGTATTGGTCTTTAGGGGTTGTGGTTTTCTTTTTTTGCATGCATTTAGTGTTGGTCTTGGTCTTTGGGGGTTTTGGTTTTATTGTGTGCATCAGTCTTGGTCTTTGGTGGTTGTGTGGTTTTTTTTTTGTATGCATGTTGGTATTGGTCTTTAGGGGTTGTGGGTTTTTTTGTGCATATCAGTCTTGGTGTTTGGGCTTGTGTAGGGTTTTTTTGTGTGTTTGCTATTTAAAATGAAAATAGCAGCAGTAGAAAATGGTATGCTTCCTGGGAGTAACAAACACAAATATATTACAAAATAATAGTATTTCTAAAAAATTACTCCCAGGGCATGTGCCATTTTCTACTGCTGCACCAGATGTATTATTATTAATTGTTTCTTATACCATGTCTATCAATTATTAGTATTCCAAGTGGGAGTAATCTCTGATTTGAATAATCAAAAAACCCCAAAGATCATGGTAACCATTCATTACTCTGCCTTAGAATGCTAATTAATTAGTTATCATGCAGAATAAGCAGCAAATAAGACGCAAATTTTTTTTTTCCCACAACACACAAAGGCACACAAATAGAATGCACCTGCTGGGGGAAAAAAAAAAGCTACCACTGCATCCATCTGGAGGACTTCGCGACCATAGAGAGCAACAGCAAGACGCATAGAGTACAGCCGGAGGACTTCGGGACCATAGAGAGGAACGTCGGCACTATTGAGTACAGCCCGGGAACTTCCGGACCATAGAGACGACCGTCGGGACCATAGAGGACAGCCGGAGGACTTCCGGACCATAGAGACCGACTTCCGGACCATAGAGGACAGCCGGAGGACTTCCGGACCATAGAGACCGACATCCGGACCATAGTGACAGCCGGAGGACTTCCGGACCATAGAGACCGACTTCCGGACCATAGAGGACAGCCGGAGGACTTCCGGACCATAGATACCGACTTCCGGACCATAGAGTACAATACCGGAAGTTCGTCTCTGTAGTCCGGAAGTCCTCCCACTCCACCGGAAGTTCTCCAGCAAACCCGGAAGTCACCGTAATTCCACCGGAAATGCACTTTTACGACCTAAAAACAACCCGGAACAATCAAAATGAAGCGGAAGCAAAGAACATGAGGCCAGAAGTCGCACTTATAACACCGGAAGTCACTATAACTATACGGAAGTCATACATAAAAATCAGAAACACACTGAAAATCACCGGAAGTAGAACACACATGACTGGAGACTGGAAACAACAAACAAGAAAACAAACATGTAAATTCATGGGGCTTAGGGTTAGGATTTTAGGATTCACTGATATGGTTACACATTAGGGCCTTATGATTACAAGTTAGGGCTCAACCATCGGCTTACAGGGCTATGGTTAAAAAGTTAGGGTTACAGTGAGGGGTGAGGTTAAGGTGAAGAATTACCGCACTTAGGGTGAGGGATTAGGCATTAGGGTTATGGCATCTAGGGTAACAGGTTACAAGTTAGGAGCTGCAGTTACGGTTACAGTCAGGGTGATTAGCGTCAGGATCATTAGGGTTAGGGGGGTGGGGTTAGGGTTAGGATCATTAGCGTTAGGGTAATTGGGGTTAGCGTTTAGGGTTAGGTTAGGGTCAGGGGTTAGGGTCACAGGGGTTAGGGGTTAGGGTGCTGTTAGCGTTAGGGGTTAGGGTCACAGGGGTTAGGGTCAGGGTTGAGGTTAGGGGTTGGGGTTTAGAGGTTAGGGCTGGGGTTAGGGGTTGGGGTTTAGGAGTTAGGGGTTTACGGTTAGGGGGTTGGGGTTAGGGGTTAGGGTCAGGGGTTAGGGGTTTAGGGTTAAGGGTTAGGCGTTTGGGTCGGGGGTTAGGGCCATTAGGGGTTAGGGTGGTTAGGGTTAGGGGGTCAGGGTTAAGGGTAGGGTTAGGGTTAAGGGTTTAGGGTTAGGGTAGGGTTTAGGGGTTAGGGTTAGGGCCATTAGGGTTAGGGCGTTGGGGGTTAGGGGTGGGGTTAGGGTTGGGGTTAGGGTTGGGGGTTGGGGTTAGGGTTAGTCAGGGTTAGGGGTTAGGGTTAGGGGGTTGGGGGTTAGGGGTAGGGTTGGGGTTAGGGGTTAGGGTTAGGGGTTAGGGTTGG